>NC_047047.1:26049641-26132281 GCF_011762595.2 Tursiops truncatus
GACTTACATTTAGGTGTTAAATCCATTTTGAGTTTATTTTTGTGTATGGTGCTAGGTAGATGGTCTAATTTCGTCTTTAATGTTTTTTATAGATGTTTCCAGTTTTCCAGCACCATACTGAAAAGGCTGACTTTTTTCCATTGTATATTCTTGCCTCCCTTATCAAAAAATAAGGTGACCATAGATGTATGAGTTTATCTTGGGCTTTCTATCCTGCTCCATTATCTATATTTTGTTTCTGAGCCAGTACAATACTGTCTTGATTACTGTAGCTTTGTAGTAGTCTGATGTAGGGAGCCTGATGCTCAGCTCCTCCATTTTTCTTTATCAAGATAGCTTTGGCTATTTGGGGTCTTTTGTGTGTTTCATACAAATTGTGAAAATTTTGCTTAGTTCTGTGAAAAATGGCCACTGGTAGTTTGATAGAGATTGCATTGAATCTGTAAATTGCTTTGGGTAGTAGAGTCAGTCACAATGTTGATTCTTCCAATCCGAGAGTATGGTGTATCTCTCCATCTGTTTGTATCCATCTTTAATTCTTTCCTCAGTGTCTTATAGTTTTCTGCATACAGGTGTTTTCTCTCCTTAGGTAGATTTATTCCTAGGTATTTGTATTCTTTTTGTTGCAATGGTAATGGGAGTGTTTCCTTAATTTCCTCTTTCAGATTTTTCATCATTAGTGTACCGGAATGCAAGATTTCTGTGCATTAATTTGTATCCTGCCACTTACCAAATTCATTGATTAGCTCTAGGAGATTTCTGGTAGCATCTTTAAGATTCTCTATGTATAGTATCATGTCATCTGCAAACAGTGACAGTTTACTCCTCTTTCCCGATTTGGTTTCCTTTTATTTCTTTTTCTTCTCTGATTGCTTGGCTAAAACTTCCAACACTTCACACTATTGAAGAATAGTGGTAAGACTGGACAGCCTTGTCTTGTTCCTGATCTTAGAGGAAATTCTTTCAGTTTTTCACCATTGAGAACTATGTTGGCTGTGGGTTCGTCATATATGTCCTGTATTATGTTGAGGTACGTTCCCTCTATGCCTACTTTCTGGAGGGTTTTTATCATAAATGGGTGTTGAATTTTGTCAAAAGCTTTTTCTGCATCTATTGAGGTGATCATATGGTTTTTCTCCTTCAATTTGTTAATATGGTTTATCACATGATTGATTTGCATATATTGAAGAATCCTTGCATTCCTGGGATAAACCCCACTTGATCATGGTGTATGATCCTTTTAATGTGCTGTTGCATTCTGTTTGCTAGTATTTTGTTGAGGATTTTTGCCTCTATGTTCATCAGTGAAACTGGCTGTAGTCTTCTTCTTTGTGACATCTTTGTCTGGTTTTGGTATCAGGGTGATGGTGGCCTCACAGAATGAATTTGGGAGTATTCCTCCCTCTGCTATTTTTTGGAAGAGTTTGAGAAGGATAGGTGTTAGCTCTTCTCTAAATGTTTGATAGAATTCACCTGTAAAGCCATCTGGTCCTGGCTTTTGTTTGTTGGAAGATTTTTAATCACTGTCTCAATTTCACTGCTTGTGATTGGTCTGTTTATATTTTCTATTTCTTCCTGGTTCAGTCTCAGGAAAGTTGTGCTTTTCTAAGAATTTGTCCATTTCTTCCAGGTTTTCCATTTTATTGCCATATAGCTGCTTGCAGTAATCTCTCATGATCCTTTGTATTTCAGCAGTGTCAGTTGTTACTTCTCCTTGTTCGTTTCTAATTCTATTGATGAGTCTTCTCCCTTTTCTTCTTGATAAGTCTGGCTAATGGTTTATCAATTTTGTTTATCTTCTCAAAGAACCAGGTTTTAGTTTTACTGATCTTTGCTATCGTTTCCTTCATTTCTTTTTCATTTATTTCTGATCTGATCTTTATGATTTCTTTCCTTCTGCTAACTTTGGGGTTTTTTTTTTCGTTCTTCTATCTCTATTGCTTTAGGTGCAAGGTTAGGTTGTTTATTTGAGATGTTTCTTGTTTCTTGAGGTAGGATTGTACTGCTATAAACTTCCCTCTTAGAACTGCTTTTGCTGCATCCGATAGGTTTTGGGTCATCGTGTTTTCATTGTCATTTGTTTCTGGGTATTTTTTTTTAATTTCCTCTTTGATTTATTCATTGATCTCTTGGTTATTTAGTAGTGTGTTGTTTAGCTTCCAACTGTTTGTATTTTTACAGTTTTTTTCCTGTAATTGGTATCTAGTCTCATAGCGTTGTGGTCAGAAAAGATACTTGATATGTCAATTTTCTTAAATTTACCAAGGCTTGATTTGTGACCCAAGATATGATCTATCCTGGAGATTGTTCCATAAGCACTTGAAAAGAAAATGTATTCTGTTTTTTTGGATGGGATGTCCTGTAAATATCAATTAAGTCCATCTTGTTTCATGTGTCATTAAAGCTTGTGTTTCCTTATTTACTTTCATTTAGGTTGATCTGTCCATTGGTGAAAGTGGGATGTTAAAGTCCCTTAATATTATTGTGTTACTGTGATTTCCCCTTTTATGGCTGTTAGCATTTGCCTTATGTATTGAAGGTACTCCTATGTTGGGTGCATAAATATTTACAAATTGTTATATCTTCTTCTTGGATTGATCCCTTGATCATTATGTAGTGTCCTTCTTTGTCTCTTGTAATAGTCTTTGTTTTAAAGTATATTTTGTCTGATATGAGAATTGCTACTACAGCTTTCTTTTTATTTCCATTTGCATGGAATATCTTTTTCCATCCCCTCATTTTCATTCTGTATGTGTCCCTAGGTCTGAAATGGGTCTCCAGTATACAGCATATATATGGGTCTTGTTTCTGTATCCATTCAGCCAGTCTATGTCGTTTTTTTGGAGCATTTAATCCATTTACATTTAAGGTAATTATCAATATGTATGTTCCTATTACCATTTTCTTAATTGTTTTGGGTTTGTTATTGTAGGTCTTTTCCTTCTCTTGTGTTTCCTGCCTAGAGAAGTTCCTTTAGCATTTGTTGTAAAGCTGGTTTGGTGGTGCTGAGCTCTCTTAGCTTTTGCTTGTCTGTAAACGTTTTAATTTCTCTGTCAAATCTGAATGAGATCCTTGCTGGGTAGAGTAATCTTGGTTGTAGGTTTTTCCCTTCATCACTTTAATATGTCCTGCCACTCCCTTCTGGCTTGCAGAGTTCTGCTGAAAGATCAACTGTTAAACTTATGGTCATTCCCTGTATGTTATTTGTTGTTTTTCCCTTGCTGCTTTTAATATTTTTTTCTTTGTACTTAATTTTTGATAGTTTGATTAATATGTGTCTTAGATGTGTTTCCCTTGGATTTATCCTGTATGAGACTCTCTGTGCTTCCTGGACTTGATTGACTATTTCCTTTCCCATATTAGGGAAGTTTTCAACTATAATCTCTTCAAATATTTTCTGAGTCCCTTTCTTTTTCTCTTCTTCTGGGACCCTGTAATTCAAATGTTAGTGCATTTAATGTTGTCCCAGAGGTCTCTGAGACTGTCCTCAATTCTTTTCATTCTTTTTTCTGCTCTGCGGTAGTTATTTCCACTATTTTATCTTCTAGATCACTTATCCGTTCTTCTGCCTCAGTTATTCCACTATTGATTCCTTCTAGAGAATTTTAAATTTCATTTATTGTGTTGTTCATCATTGTTTGTTTGCTCTTCAGTTCTTCTAGGTCCTTGTTAAACGTTTCTTGTATTTTCTCCATTCTATTTCCAAGATTTTGTATCATCTTTACTCTCATTACCTGAATTCTTTTTCAGGTACACTGCTTATTTCCTCTTCATTTGTTTGGTCTGGTGGGTTTTTACCTTGCTCCTTCATCTGCTGTGTGTTTCTCTGTCTTTCATTTTGCTTAATTTACTGTGTTTGGGGTCTCCTTTTCACAGCCTGCAGGTTCGTAGTTCCTGTTGTTTTTGGTGTCTGCCCCAGTGGCTTAGGTTGGTTTAGTGGGTTGTGTAGGCTTCCTGGTGGAGGGGACTAGTGCCTGTGTTCTGGTGGATGAGGCTGGATCTTGTCTTTCTGGTGGGCAGGACCACGTCTGGTAGTGTTTTTGGGGTGTCTGTGACCTTATTATGATTTTAGGTAGCCTCTCTGCTGATGCGTGGGGTTGTGTTCCTGTCATAGTTGTTTGGCATGGGGTGTCCAGCACTGTAGCTTGCTGGTTGTTGAGTGGAGCTGGGTCTTAGCTTGAGATGGAGATCTCTGAGTGAACTTTCGCCATTTGATATTACATGGACCTGGGAGGTCTCTTGTGGACAATGTCCTGAACTCAGCTCTCCCACCTCAGAGGCCCAGGCCTGACACCCAGCCAGAGTGCCAAAACCCATCAGCCACATGGCTCAGAAAAAAAGGGAGGAAAAAAGAAAAAAGAAAGAAAAAAATAAGTGAAAAGAAAGTTATTAAAATAAAAATTATTAAAAATTAAAAAGTAATAAAAAAGAAAGAGAGTGCAACCAAACCAAAAAACAAATCCACCAATGATAACAAGAGCTAAAAAACTATACAAAAAAAAAAAATGGACAGACAGAACCCTAGGACAAATGGTAAAAGCAAAGCTATACTAGGACAAAATCACACAAAGAAGCATACACATACACACTCACAGAAAGAGAAAAAGGAAAAAAATAATAGATATCTTTTGGGAAGTCCTGAGGTCTTCTGCCAGCGTTCAGTAGGTGTCCTGTAGGAGTTGTTCCACATGTAGATGTATTTTTGATGTGTTTGTGGGGAGGAAGGTGATCTCCACATCTTACCTCATCTGCCATCTTGAAAGGTCTCCCTGTAGAACTACTTTTTAAGGTAGGCATTGTTGAATCCCATTTAACAATTAAGGAAAATGAGGTACAGAGGCTGAATAGCTTAGTTAAATCAGCATAAGTCAGCAACTGAGAATTTTAGCTGAGGACTCAACCTCTTAGTTGAGTGCTTTGAAATGCAGTGCAGTAAAATAGAGGCTTGTTCAAAATAGTGGAGATAGAGTTACTAAGGCAAAAGCACAAGTAGAGATGCTAGGGCCAGGGAAATCAGAAAACTATTGTGTTTGCCTACAGTGTCCTTGAAGTGGAAGCTCATGGGAAAATCGGAGATGCCTCCACATCTGGCCACCAAAAAGTAAAATGGTACTTGCAGAGAAGTCTGAAAATCTACCATTTCTGGTCATCCAAGCCACAAAATAGGAGCTGAAAGAGATGTCTGAGACGCCATCATGAGTGCGAAGTTTCAGTAAGCTCCTGAGAATAACAGCCTTTCTTTCTCTGTACCTTCCAAGTATTGTTCAAATACCTATCATTGGAAAATCCTAACTCATAACTATCTTGTAAAGAAATCTTGTTCAAATATGCTTCTTGAAAGCAGAGAAAACCTTAGAAGAGAGTGACGGCAGTGCAAAGTTGACAACCAAAATCCAGCCCAACTACTTTTTTTAGGGAAAAGTCAGCCCTGGGACCATTGGGACTATATGTGTCCCTGTAATTATAGAATGACACTTGATCTTAATCACACTAGCATATTACATTTCTCCCTATTGAGCTGATGTTCCAAGCAAGGTATAAGAACCCTTCCAGAATTTCCCCTATTATCATGATACGTCTTCCTAAAAAGTTACCTATCCATGGATATATGGTTACCATTGAGTTCAGCGTATGTTTAAAAGTTATTCTTGCTATATTTTATACAGTGAGGCTCTATTTCACATTCATGCTTATATTCTGGAGCCTATGAAATACAAAAATAATTTATTAATAGTACTAGAATATTCAAACAATTGAAAAGAAAATATAAGTGTCTCTCTCCCACACTCCCTTAAAGTGAATAATTCTTAATCCTAAAATTCAAAACTGTGACAGAGACTTTCATTACAAAAATATAGCTTAATCTGAATTCTTAAATATCTTACTAGTCAAGGGTTCTTGGGCAAATAATTTCATCTCTCTTAGCCTCTACTTCCCCATTTGTAAAATAGTGACAATAACACACCCTTTATTGTGGAGATTAAATGAGATCACCTATGTGAAAGCACCTAGGTGACACATGTAAAATTAGTAATACTAATTAGTAATACTAATTAAATAAATGGGAGAATTCTTTTTTAAAATAAAAGGGAAACTATGGTCCATGCTTTAAATAAACAAATAAGAAGAACACACACACACGCACAAAACCCAAAAACCAAAAACCAAAAACCTTATTTTGGCTTTCGCCCAATCACAATACTAAATCACCCCCATGCTATTACTTAAGTTAATATAATTATGTACAAGGAAGGAAGAGGCATTTATTAAGCATATAATGCATGAGAACATGACCTCTGCTAATTCATTGGATCCTGAAAGCAATTTAGGTTTGGTTTTACACCATATGCAACCTCTCAGACTTCAGAAGCTTTGAATCAGCACTGTACCACCTTGCCATAGATTGGGCACAAGTATAAAAATAAAGAGAAAAATCAAACCATAACTCTGGACTCTATCCAGGGTCTTGTCTTGAAGTTAAAGTCTAAAAATGTCTCTCTTTGGCAAAATAAAGGAGTAATCATATCCTTGCCCATGTGGGACCTCTACAGTCTCTTCAAGGTTGTCCTGCTCTACTGTATCTCCCTGACCTCAAATCGTGACCCCTCTGGTCTTTGTGATGTTCTTCCCCTCTGGCTTCAAAAGTATATCCTCACTCCCTTCAGTTTAATCAAACCATTTTCATCTCTTCCCTTTTATTCCAATCACCCATCAGCAGCAGTAGCTGTTTCACAAGTGTCTAATATCCAGCATACAAAACAGGACAACTGAACACTATCACAAAGGGAAATATTGAAAAATTGAACTTTAGTAAAATTAAGAACTTCTGTTCATCAAAAGATATCACTAAGACAGTGAAAAAGCTACAAAAATATATTTGCATTATATAAATCTGACAAAGAACTTAAATTCAGATTTTTTTGAAATCTACTTTATATTAATAGGAAAGGACAACCCAAGTTTTTTAAATAGGTAAAAAACTTTGACAGTTCATAAATGAGGAAATCTAAATTCCAATAAGCACATGAAAAGATGCTCAACGTCACAAGGCATTAGAGAACTGCTGATTCAAATCACAGTCAAAAAGTTCTACATACCCATTAAAATGGCTAAAATTTAACAGTAACAATGGAATGGATCAGTGTTAGAGAGTATAGGGCACTGGAACTCTCCTATCTCACTGGTGGGAGTGAAAATTGTCACTACTTTAGAAACTATTCGATTGCTATCTACTAAACCTGAAGAGAGACACATATTCATTACCCAGCAATTCCTCTCCGGGGTATATTCCTAATAGAAAGGAATGTGTCCACATAAGAGAAAAGGGTATATTTAAGAATATTCAAAGCAGTCATTGTAATAGCCAAAAATGAGAAAACAATGCAAAAGCTCATAAACATTGGAAAATAAAATCATGGTGGTAGATTCATATGATAGAATATCAAACAACAATAAAAAGGAATAAACTACTGCTATACACAATGGCATGGATGAACTTCACAAGCATAATAGTGATCAAAAATACATGTTCCATGATTCCTTTTTTATAAAGTTCAAAGAGGGGAAAAACTGATCTAGGGCAATAGAAGCCAACAGAGTGGTTACCTTTGGTGGAGGAAGGGGCTGACCAGGAGATGCATGGGGATATTCTGTGGTATGGGCAACATTCTCTGTTTTTTATCGGGAGTATCACTTGAGTATTACACAAATACGTTCACTTTAGGTAAAAGCTAATCAAGTTGTAACTTAAGATTTGTTCAGTTTACGAAATGTACTTTACACCTCCATAAAAAATACACACAAAAAATCCACATCCTTCTTCACACCTCTAATTAAGACTCATGGATTCCATATAACCAACTCTGTGACTTTAGAATAACATAAGTATGATTGGAATTCACCCGTCCACACAGAACATTTTCATACTCCATACCCACAAGACCACCTTTTTCCAAAAAAAACACTCATAAATATAAGCTGAACTGTCTGCAATTCAGCTTTCTGTGGTCAATGGTTTGTGGAAATCATCATGTAAAGAAATGGAAAGCAAGAGGTCAAGAGTTTCTAAAACAGGTCATCATAATAGTGGCAAATATGAACAGATTATTTACTATACATTAAGCAATGTGCTAAGGCCTCTAGGTGTATTATTTCATTTAATCCTCACAATAAACATTTGAAATAAATACCATTAGTACTCCCATTACAGAGTCCAAGGAAAGTGAGATACAGAGATGTTAAGTATCTTATCTAGGTCCACACAGCTGACAAGCAGCTAATCAGGATTTAAACCCAAATATGTCAACTTACCCCTGTCAACTCTGTGGACACTGGCCTACCTGCCCTCTTCCTTGGGAAACAATGAGACAGAGGAGGTGGAGATAAATTCTCTCCTCCCTCTCTGCCCAGGGAAGAACTTCACAGTTAGGAAACACAAAGAAAATAATGTAGATATTTCAGCTTCAGAGCTCCATTCTGGCCAGGAAGCACATAGTCTGGGACTGGGGGTATCCTCCTTGTGAGAGGCATTTCTGCACAATGGAATGGAAAGAGAATACCCAGCCTCTGGAGTATGAGAGATCTCAGAGCTCTCCCTCTTGTATGCTCTTGAACAAGTCTGTTTCTTTATCCACAAATGAAGATGATCTATCTTTTTCATAAAGTTATTAAGTGAAAGAAAACATTGGTTATCTTAAACCACTGCAATTTGGGGAGTTTTGTTTGTCTGTTTACCACAATGGAGCAGAGCCTATGTTGTCTAGGACACTTTCCTTTCTGATGTCTCTACTAATCCTCATCACAGTCCTGGAATGTATTGCAGAGAGGTGATTAACTTAGAGACCATGCAGTTTTTAAGCAAAGGTCCTTTCCTATGCTTAGCCACTGTACAAACTGCCCTAAATTCCTTTTCTCCTTCTTTTTATGTGACCTAACCTGGGAAATTTGGAAGAACACTCAAGTATCTTTATTTCTCTCCTTTTAAATTTAGAACCAAAACTAAAATGTTAATTACTGCTTCCTTCAATCCAGATCTTATTTTGATCCTTTTCAGCAAATGAGAATCAAATAATTATAACTACCACTTCAGCATCACCTTCTTTAGGACAGATCTAAACCTCCGATCATTTTTGCCCCAAACTTTGTTGCTCTTTCTGCTCCTTTTTTTTCACAGTGTGCTGACATCATCCACACAGGTCCCCAAAATTCATATCCTCAGTTATCTTTCAACCTCTTCTCCCCTTCAACCCATAATACATTGTTTCAAGATTGATTGAATTTAGCCCCCCTGCCTCAAACCTTACCTACCACTGGTAGTTTGGGAGAGCTGGAACTTTTTACCTTATAATTGTATGTACCATCTTCCCAACTGGTCCCTCTGTTTCTACCTCTCCTTTCTCCTTGTTTAGGGATCTCTCATCTACATTTCCTGTAGAATAAACTCCAAACTCCTTAAATGACAGGTCAGGCCTGACACTCTCTTGACCTTCTTTTCCAAGCGCATCTAGCTCACTTCTCTTATCACAGTCTATACTTCTGCCAACCTGGCATCAGCACCATTCCTTTCATGATCCTTTGTACAAGCTGCTCTTCTGTCCTCTTCCCAATCCTACCCCATCTGTCAATCTCTTACACATTCTTCAAAATACTGCTAAATGTAACTGCCTCTACAAAGCTCTTTTTCCCACTCCCGGCAGCCCAGTTGGTTGATTTCTACTCTGAGTTCCCACAGCACTTGATACATTGAATTGTGATGTCTATTTTTCAATTCCTGCCATTCCTCAAGAGTAAAAGTTGTGTTATCTTTATCTTTGTAACCCCAGTGCTTGGCACTCTACCTGGCATATATAGCTTTTATGAAGATTAGAAAAGGTATCTGAAGGAAAGTATACATAGCATGAATGAATGAATTAAACAAATATAAAAGTTGCAAAGGAGAATAAGAATCTGATTTGGAGAAATAGCACTGCATTAATAATCCATACACCTGAGCGTTACTCCATCTATGCCGTTCACTAGCCATGTGGCTATAAAGGTGTAAGTTTACTCCTCAGTACTCTTAAACCCAAGGATCTCTGACATCACTTCCTATTCTAACATACTATAGGGCTTCAAAGAGATCAACAAGCTAAGCAATGACCTAAGTCTCTGTGTGCTGCAAGAGTTAATTCACATGCTAATGAAATTCTAGTTACAAGAATCCCTTTCCTAACTGAGGCCAGGAGGAAAGAGCCACAGCATTTCTAAGCAACAGCTTTAAAGACATAAGAAAAAGAAATATTGGCTCAGAAACAATATAAAAGGATACTCTCTGGATGTGGGACAAACCACATGAAGTAAGATGAAATACTTTTTTTATGAGGAGATTCGAGCCAACCCCTCAAAACAAAACAAACAAAATTCAGACAAAGTAAAGTCCATTCCAATGCAAAGCAGTTTCATTTAGGGGAAGGCAAATGGTGCAAGGTTCTTGCTGAGTTGGACCCAGAAGCTCCACTCTCAAAATAGATAAGAATTTTAACTTTACATGTGTCGTTTTGCTATTGTCAATTACGATATTTGTAATTAGCCTTTGTTGTCCTTTCTGGCCTGTGTTAGAACATTTTGTGGTTTCAAGAACAGGGACATACTGGTTCATATTTTGGAAAGGAGAAGGGATGGCATTGAAAGGACGCATAGAAGGAAGACTGACGAGGATCTTATCTGTGCTACCAGCATTAGGGAGAGCAAGGAAGAGGGGAAGTCAAGTTTCATGGGAACCCAGGAAGAACCACCATGACGGCCTCATCAAGATCAGGATTTACACAGATTTCACTTAGCAACATCTCTAGTAGTGAAGTAAATTGCTTGTATTTTCAGCAGCCCGAGTTTGCTAAACCATGCTCTATTAACCACTGTTAGCATGGCTCAATTATATCCTTTGCCCCTTTTTCTGTGTGACTTTCAACTTCTGCAAACTCATTACATTATCTCCTCATGTATCTAGGTCAGATATTTTCCAGGGAGGATCTGAACACTCCAGTGGTAATATCTTGTCTGATTAGCAAAGCATTTACACAATGCCACTAAGTAGGCTGCTGGCCAGCCTGCAGATTGCTCACACTTGAGTCTCTACCATGATTCTATCAGCTTTGGCCAAAGTAAACTGGTCAAATGAATCAACATCAATGTTTACAAAAGAAATCCCTGGGAATGATATTTTGGGTGATGCAGGTACTCTCAAATTTGGTCTGTCCAGGACATAATAACAAGGCCCATTTAGACAGTAGGGGATAGCTTTCCTTGTTTTAAATTGGAAGAAGCTGCCAGTAACTCCAGAAACCTCTGAACATATCTTTAGTGTTCAACAGTCACTTGAATGACCCAGTTACTCAGGCCAACAGAAGGCCACTTTTCAATGAGTTTTCTGCATCAATCAGCTGTATTGATTAAACTTCTGTTACCAGTTGGCTGAGCTGTGCTGTAGTAACAATGGACCCCAAAATCCTAGTGACTTACAGAGGGTGATTTCTCTCTCATGTGTGTCCATTATGGGCCGGCTCTGGCCCTGCTCCCTGCCATCTTCTCTCCAGAAGCCAAGGTGACAAAGCAGCCTCTATCTGGACTCCACATTCCAGTTTACCCAACACAGTCCTAGCTTATGTCTATGTCCCAGAGTAATTATTAATAGCTTATCTTTTCACTCTCAAGAGTTCATCTTCTCACTTTCAAAAATGCCTGGTTTGGACAATAAATTATATGTCACTTTTCTATCTGGGTTATTGATGATTTCCTGGCAAAGAAAAAAAGACATGTTGCAAAAACATAAGCTGGCTCTTAAAAGTTTCTGTTCAGAAATGATGCATGTCACTTCTGCCCACCTTTCATTGGCTAAATCAAGGTCTCATATCCACGCCTGAGTTCAGTAGGGTGAGAAAGTATAATTGCCCCCAAGGAGGGGCAGCAAGTATTTTGAATAAAATACAATCTTCCACAGTGAACAATGGCAAACATAAAGAAAAAATAAAATGATATAAATGGTGTGCCTAAGGCATATGTGTGGAAGAGATAAAAGGGTACAGTTAGAGTTACTATGATTGGGGGCTTCTATAATTTTATCAATTCCCTAGTCTTGCTCAATGCCCTCATTATTTGAGAGGAAAAGAACTGAAGCCCAGGGAGGAGAAGTAACTTGCTCAAGGTCCTGAAAGTCTGTGGACCGGTACATAACCTGCTAATGTGTCAGTTAAGGAGTGTGGTGAAAAGAAAGGAAGGCCTGGTGATAATATAAATCATATATGTCTAAATATAAAGCAATCCCAAGCCACTGAATTTGCATAGCGTTAAGACAGATGTAAAATCAACATCGCACAAAACACAGCAAATGAGAGAGTGCCCAATAACATGAGAAACTTTGCAAGGACTGGAACATAATCCTTCCTCTTTTAGGAGGGATGATTTTTGGAGAAACTTCTCCCCTTCTATTCAGACATTTATGGCATATAAGTCTCACTTCCTTCTTGTCACTAGGTGACAAGTCACTGACTACCTCCTTCTACTCCAGGGCCCAGCTGCCCAGAGATCAGTGGTTCCCAACCTCGGCTGTAACCCTCAACCCTGGTCCCCAACCCTCTTCCAAGATTCTGATTCAGTTATTGGGAGAAGAGGTGTTGAGAATTAGTACAATATAAAAGCTCCCAGGTTATTCTAATTTACATCCAAGACTGAGAATCGCTAACATAGGATTTTTTATAATATTCCATGGACCAGGATAATAGACATAATTTTTGGTCTAGCAAACCACTCTGAAAATAAGGAGATTTACATACTATTTGTTATGGACTGAATGTTTGTGCCCCCCCCCCCCAAAACTCATATATTGAAGCCCTAACTCCCAACATAATGGTATTTGCAGATGGGGCCTTTGGGTGGTAATTAGGGTTGCATGAGGTCATGAGGTGGGACCTGCAAGTTGGAATTAGTACCTAATTAGATGAGGTCATGAGGGTGAGGCATCCACGATGGGATTACTACCCTTATAAGAGACACCAGAAAGCTTGCTTTCTCTCCCTCTCCACAATCCCACAAATAAAGAGGTCATATGAGCAAGAGAAGGACAATGACCATCTACAAGCCAAGAGAAGAGGCCTCAGAATGAAACTACCTGTTTGCACCTTGATCTTGGACTTCCCGGCCTCCAGAACTGTTAGAAATAAATATTTGTTATTTAAGCTACACAATCTATGGTACTTTGTTATGGCAGCCCAAGCTGACTAATATACACCAGTTCTCCTCAAAACTTCTCAAGTCCTATTTCTCACTGCTAGTACTTCCCAAATACACACACACACACACATATGCACGAACACAAGCACTTAGTATGTTTTACTTGTTTGCCTATAATGCATTTTTTAACATATAAGTAACATATAATTTATCACCCAAACCAGACATTTTTGAAAGTGAGGAGGTATACTGTTTCATTGGTGTTTTTAGCTTGAAGATCCAGTGTCTCTCTAATGAGTATAATAAGGCTACAGGTTAGGAGACCTTTGGTCTAGCGTTGGTTCTGCTACTTAACTGGCTTGGACACTGGCTGAGTCACTTCACCTCTCTGGATGTCACTTTCCCATCATAAAGGAGAGAAACAACACAGACACTTTTGTAAGGTCCTCTCTTCCAGGGCAGGAGTCACACAGCCATCCATTAGGCAGAAGTTCTGATCCACTTTATAAAATTTATTGAGCTTTCCAAAAATGCCAATACCCAGGACTCTCCTCTTCTCCCCAAACTGGTCATTGCTCCAGGGCAGATGAAACCATTCATTGTATTGGTGGTTTTTTAAAAAAACTTCTAACGAGCAGCCAGGATTAAAACTATGAGCTATTTTACAAATTTTTACCACTGAGAATACAGACTCAGGCGAAGTCATTTGCTCAAGAGCACATATCTTTCAAGTGGCAAAAGCAGAACACAAACTCTAGTTGTCTGGCTGCAAAATTCCACCCACTGCCTGTGGTACAAGAACTCCTGACACATTATCAAGTGCCTGATGCTATTTCCAGAGCTTTGGCTGCTCGTATTTGAAAAGTTGCTTAGCTGACTGATCAGCCACACTCACCTATCAGCTGCTGCAGGTGTCAAGCACAAAAACTGGTTTCATTGTGAAGCTGGGATAGGGATATTTTTCCATCTGTGCCCAGTCGGATATACTGGTCTTCCATATCTGCGGTTCAAAGGAGAACAAGATGCACAGAGATTAACTGTGAATTATAATTAGGAATGTTTATAGATATAGAAACGCTCTGGCTTGCATTTCCACATAGAAACTTTCTGGTACACTATATGGACGTTTTGATTAATGTTACATTCTTGGCTCGTTCTTCAGTTACTGCAACACACAGATTTCCGTCTACATGTACTATTAACCGTCATCTGAGCTTCCCACTCAATATAGCTGATAATTACACATTCTGGAAGCTGAGTGTCACAACCAATTAACTTGACAGGCTCCACTGATTCGGGTAGAAATGGAGACTGTACAAATCTGTTTTGTAGTATCTCGGTAGATATAAAGACGTGATTAAGTCCAAGGACTACAATAAAATAATACTGGCTTAAACCCGGGAACATGAGGAGTGAGTAGAACGATTTTGAGCTTTGGAGCCAAAGAGACCAAAGTTCAAATCCCAGTTCTGCCACTTCCTAGTTAAAAAGCCTTCAAAAAGTTACAGTCAGCACCCCGTATCCGCGGTTGCAGAACCAGCAGATAAAGAGCGCCTTCTGTACTGTGTCATTGCATATAAGGGACTTGAGCATCCTCGGATTTTGGTACCTGTGAAGGGTCCTGAAACCAATACCCCGCCGGCCAAGGGATGGGTGTACTTAGCCCTACTTTATCTTAAACTATATATTTACCCCAAAATGCGTTTTTAAAGCTGTGTGCTTCTTCCCCGCCCCCGGCGACAGGGTGGGGCAGGTGGGCGACCAGGCCTGCTGTCAGCGCTCCACTGTCCCCGTGGCCACCACCGCTATGGCAGCCGCCGCCGCCGCACGCAACCTCCGCGGGAGAAGGGGTCGCCTCGTGGGACAAAATACAACAGCGCTCAGCCCTTCGCCCGCCGTAGCCCGGGAGGTGGAAGGGGAGGAGGAAGAACCCTGCTTCTTAAAGGAAATATTGAAATTTCTGTTCAACCTACCAGCTTAAGAAATGGAACTGACCTGTACTCTTTCTTTCTTTTTGGGGGGGCGGGGCGGGCAGTCAGTAGTCATGGCTCGCGGGCTGTAGAGCGCAAGCCCAGTAGTTGTGGCGCACGGACTTAGTTGCTCTGCGACATGTGGGATCTTCGCGGACCAGGGCTCGAACCCATGTCCCCTGCATCCGCAGGCGGATTTTTAACCACTGTGCCATCATGGAAGCCTGTATATAAGGGTTTAAATCACTGATTTAGGAGATAGATTGAGTGATGAAGGAATGATCACACTTCAGTCTCTGATTCTGAATTCAGACTTTATGTATTAACTATGTACTATGCAACTGCACTTGAACTACCTGTGTGTAAAAGACAGTTTATCATCCTCTATCAGAAGAGTCTGAAACATGAGATTTGAAAAGGTTTGACTCTACCTAAGACTAGAAGAAAATCCACCTTCTTTTTAAAAAATTTTATTTAATTTTATTTATTTTTTTATACAGCAGGTTCTTATTAGTCATCAGTTTTATACACATCAGTGTATACATCTGACCAGTACTCTTGAAGATCCTAGAACTTGACCCATTCTCATATTCCCTTCCTCCGTGGTGGTAACTCCAAGCCCCTCTTAATCATTCCCTTCCTTTCCTCACCCCTATATGTATCCCTAAATACACTTATAGTCGGCTTACCTGCTCTGAACTGTAGAATAATGTTATGTGCGCCTTATTGCACTTGTTCCACACTGTGTCTAGAATTAGTTCACGTTGATGTATGTGGCTGGAGATCACTTCTTTTCACTGCTATCTAGCATTCCACCGATTGAATATAAAATAACATATGTAACCATTCTACTGGTGATGTGGCCATTTGAGATCCTTGTTCTTATGAACAGTATTAAAAGAAGCACTTCTGTACAGCTTCTCCCAGTGTATCATTGTCAGTTGTTCTAGAGCAGGAGTCAGCAAATTACATCCCAAGGGTCAAATCCAGGCTGCCATCAGTTTTTGTAAATAAAGCTTTATTAGAAAATAGTCACGTTCATTCATTTACATATTGTCTATGGTTGCTTCCCACCACTGTATCACAGGATCCCATTTGCTCTCCTGAATGGTGCCTCCTTCCCCCAGACCACAACACAAAATCTCTGTATCCCTCCAAACAGTCTAGTTTTTTTCCCTTTTTTGAAAAAAATCACCATCTTTATAGTCTCTTAAAGAACCACCCGGAATTATTAGCAATTGCTTTAAAAAAATAATTCTCTTTTCTTGAGAGCAAGAACATTAAATTTCAAACACTCTGAAAGGTAAAGGGAAATCCTTGTGTTCATCTTGGGGATAGTAATTTAGACATGACTGAGAGGAATGTTTATGCTGTTTAGAAATAAAACGGTTGTTCTTTTTACAGATTTCTACCTCCTGCTTCCTATACTTCATACTCATTCTCACTCAGAGGGAATCCTTTCTAGGAATAATTCTATTCCATCTCCCTGAAGCAACTTGGTCTAGAAACAATCAAAAGATGATTCCTTAGGAAACCAAATGTGTGGGCTAGTTGCCAAGAATCTCTCACATCATGTGAGCTTTTGGAAGGAAATTCATTGCGTCCCATCTTTACAAGTGACTCCAATCCCATGGCTCAGAGCTTCACTGGGCAGTCCCAGAGGTAGCTTCAACTTGAAGCCTGTTATTTGCTTCTGGTAGAAATATGTTGCTCCCTAATAAGTAGTAAATGTGGTTTTTGGAAAATCCTTGGAACTTAATGCCATAGAGACTAGACCTTGGGATATCTTATTTCCCTTGATAGCCAGCCTTCTCGGATGGGTTCAAAGCCTATTTTCTGCTTTGACATGTTTTAATTAAGCAAGTTACTTGACTATTCATTTCCATGGTTTTTCCAACAAGCATTTTAAAATAGGCAGCAACTAGGAGAAAGGCATAGTGCTGGTACAGATAAAGATGAATCTGAAATAGCCCTTCTCCGTATGGACAGC
This sequence comes from Tursiops truncatus, assembly GCF_011762595.2. Classification (NCBI taxonomy): domain Eukaryota; kingdom Metazoa; phylum Chordata; class Mammalia; order Artiodactyla; family Delphinidae; genus Tursiops; species Tursiops truncatus. The sequence continues at coordinate 26,066,805 of NC_047047.1, forward strand.
ACCACTTACAATATTTGCAGAACTCAGTGCAAAATGAAAATGCAGGACCACTTGTTGGAAAATTCTTAAGATTTTCAAGATGATGATAACATAACATTCAACTAAATGTGAGGTCCTTCTAAACACGGAGTACTGTGCGACTCATGTCCATGGAAGCCAGCCCTCATAATCTAGTGGATGACATAGACACAAGTTAGCTACCTGATAAAGCAACAAAGAACTTATGTTAAACATCTGAACAAGTAACAACTTATCGTATAGACATGTAATTCTAAAGGATAATCAGGGTAAGCAGCTGACAATAGGAAGTAGTTAAACTGGACTTTAAATGAGTGAAGACATTTTTATAGGGAGAGAGGGTGACCAAATGCATTCTTGGCTGGGAAACTACACAAGAAAAAATTTGTGATGTGAGAATGTTGGTTTTGATAGAGGAGAGGCAGGAAAGCTACAGTGGTTAGAATGCAGAGTGCTGTAGGTGACGTGGTGGTGATGAACCCAGAAAGGTCATTTAAGGTCAATTACTGGGGTGTCATGGGAGCCTGAATTCCTTCAATTTGGACTTTATCTTGATTTGGATATACTAAACATTCCAAGGTTTTTAGGTAGGAGAATTATATAATCAGTTCTAGGATTCCAGAGAGAAAAATAACTCCAGTTGTAATGTGGCAAATGGATCAGAGAAGAAAGGGACCAGAGACAGGGAAAACTATCAGGAAATAGTTAATAATGTCCAAGGGTAAGAAGTTGGAGCTCCAGGCTACAGATAGAAAGGAGACAGATGGAAGACACTGCAGTGGCCTTCCTTCTTTGAAAATGAAAAAGAATTGCCAAGAGTGCACGTATTTCTTTTTTTTTAATTTTTAAAAACCACTTTATTGAGAGGTACAGTTGACATGTAAAGATCTATATGTATCTAATTTACACAACATGATGAGTTTGGGGATAAATATATACCCATGAAAGCATTAAGGCCATAAACACGTCCATCACTTCCTAAAGTTCCCTCCTGCCCCTCTTTAGTAGTGCGTGTGCGTGTGTGTGTTTGTGTGCACCCATGCACTAAGAAAACTTAACATAATATTTACCCTCTTAGGAAATTGGGTGGATGGCTTATAAATATTCATGCAGCTCTCCTGGAGAACTCAATGCCAAGATTAGAAAGATTGTTCTTGTGCCTTGCCAAGCAATGAACAAGCACAGACCCCCACTAACAAGATCCACAGGGGAGCTGTCAGCAAGGTACAATCATGGCTGTCATGGTGGAGAACAGAAGGACCTACCCTGAGCTGCCCATGTCTGTTTCAGTCAAACTGCTGGGCTGCTGAGATGTAGATGGGTCTGAAACACCTAATCCTTGCCAAGAGCTGGGCAAACTCACCCAGAAAATCTTTTTACATAATTTCCATAAAAGACTAAGGAAAGCATCAATTTTTAAATTGATAGATGGGTAGGAAGCAGGAAAAAAAAATTTTAATGCCCTTGCAGGATCTGTTTAAATACCCAAAGCACCATTTGTCTAGGAGGAATTTTTTTTTAAATCATAAAATTTTTGATACAAAAATATATGACAATTATTAAAACACTGGTTTCTGGCCATAATTCAAATCAATATAACTGCAGCATTGGAACAAAGTTGTATAGAAAGATTTTGGTTCAAATCATGATTCTGCAACTTACTATTAGTCTGATCTGAGACAAGTAATTTAGCTTCTCTGAGATTTTGTTTCCTTGAAAATGAACATAATTTTATTTGCTTTGCAAACTTCCCAAAATCATTATATGGGGCAGGAGATGAACAAGTACACAGCAAGCCTTGAGGGGCTCCAAAGTGCTCTAAAAATCAAAGATCTTATTAGCAGTGCTATATACCTTAGTGGTCTGTAATTTTTAATCCTACAGAATTAATTTACTTCCTTATAGCAAATATACTCCCAGAAAAATGTGGATTAGAAACCACTTGAATTGTCATCCTTGTGTGTATGTGTTTTGTTGTTGTCAGTTTTTGCACAAATGTATAACAAATATTAGCAGACATCATAACAAGGAGTAAATAGGAAAACCTGCCAGAGCCTTCAGTATGTAACCAAGAAAATATATTCCATGTATGCTGTCTTCTGAGCATATAGGAAATGTTAAAATAAGTGAACCCAACAAATACTTATAAATCACATTTGTTTTTCTTGCTTCCCTGCCCCCAACAACAACAACCAAAAAACACTCATAAATCATCCATTTTATGTATAAGCACAGTGGTTACCTCCTATTAGGCTGCTTCCGATGGTGCAAACTGGCCATGTTAAGTCCACCTGTTCTGGCATAAGGAATTCAGCTGGCTCTGGCTTGGATATGCCTTAGGTTCACTAGGTGTATATGTGTCCCTCTCCCACTAGAAAGAAAAGACCTTCAGGGCAGGGACTGACTTCTTCCTTGTTGTATCTTCAGCATCTAGTTCAGCGCCTGACACACAGTAGGTGCTCATTCAATGATGAAGGAATGAATGAGAATTTAAGACTTCTCGTAACAGGATGCACAGCAAATTTTCTTCTCCATGTGATTATCCAATTTTCATGGGTAGATTTTTTCCTCTGATGTGGGTATTTTTCCAAAGACCACACACACTAAGGCATCCTTTTGCATTTTTTAATAACCCAATTTCACCTAATGTACAGTTCTTGCAATGAGTATGAAATGAGTTTACACATGTAGGGAGTTTAGCGTTTACATGATATGTACTCAATAAGCTAAATATTACATTATTTATCTACAAGAGGCAGAAGAGTGACTCTGAAGCCAGATTACCTAGAATCATATCCTAATTCTTCCATCATTGCTATGTGACCCACATGTAACTTAACTGCTCAATGCTTTATTACTTTAGCTCTGTAATAGGAAAACAATACAGCTCACTTTACAGCATTGCTGTGAGGTTCACATGAGATGCTATGTTTGAAGATAATGCAAGAAAATAGAACACATGTATGGTGGTGGGAACACAGTAAATAATAAATACTAGAAAATTTAAAAAGCCGAAGAAACATTTGTTAATCACCTGCTGTATACCAGAAACTCAGCTAGCTGCTGTGGAAGAGAGACAAGACCCAATCCCAACCCTCATAGAATTTAGATTCTAGGCAGAAAGGATCTCAATCTGGGTAACAATGATAACAGGGATAGTTACACTTTCCCTCCATTGTTCCTTCAGAGCTCTGGACCAGCACGCAATTGAGAGAAAAAGAATTTTTACAGCAGCCATGTAAATGGACTGTTAAATGGCTTCTAACTCTTCAGCTCTTGGATGTAATTTGGATACAGATAATAATAGTAATAATAATAACCTTACCATGTTGAAAATTCTATATTTGATCTCACTTAATCCTTACAACAAAATTGCAAAAACAAGTATAGTTACCCTCTATTTACAGATTGAAGTTCAGAAAAGATAAATAATTGCCCGAGGTCACATATCAAGTGTATCCCATAACTGCACTAACCATGGCTGGATACTTTCCCTGGCCTTTTGCTGGAACTTGGCAGCTAAGCCGATAAGCTCAGCAGGAGTATATTCTCTCATCATGAACACTTCCTGAATTAGGGACTGCCCTGTTGGCTGGCATGGTTGTTGCTATGCTTTTGCTTTCCCTTGTGTTAGAAATCAGATGGCATGGGGCCAGCACAGCATCTTCCTCTTTGTTCTCACTTTCCCAGGAATTCCGCCTCCTGGCATCCCAATCAGGCTGTGTCACAAGGGCTCAGACCTTAATCCAAGCAGCTTTCGCCCTCCCAGCTTTGCAAAATGGCACACCAAGGTCTCTGACTTATCAGCCTGTTCTCCCACCTTGTCTGCCAGCCCAAAGCTAGCAGAGCACTGGACACTGCAGGTCCTTCTCCCACCTCAGCTTTTCTTCCAACATTCTCACAAGATCTTCAGCCTCTAGTTGGGCATCAGTGGCCACAGGACTGCCCACAGTGGAGGTCAGCCCACCGCCCAGCCAGGCATTTCCCTTCTTTGCCTTCCTGCAAAGAACTTCTTGAAGTTCCTCAAACAAGCATATCAAACCAGCCAACATTTTTGGGACATCCCAATACCTGCTCAGCGGTCCACAAACATCTGACATACTGGCCACCCCTCCCCACATAGAGGTTGATGGCCAACTCGGGATTTCCTCTGTGGGTGCATCTATCCCAAGACCCATTTCTTGTCTCCTGGCTGAAGGAATTCAATTGCTGTTCACAACCTCGGGAGCTTCTTGGGTAAAATTTGAAAGTGACCCCATATATGGAGGGCAAAGGGAGACCAAAGCAAGAGACAGAGCCCTCCAGATTGGTAGGTGGCAGGTGTAATAATCAAGGGAACCTACATACAAGACTCGTCTTGCGTGGCTACAAGATGTGTAGATCTCAGCACCCGCCTTCCAAAATCTTAAAAGTTTATATATATATACAGAGAGAGGCCTTAACCAGTTTCAGTCAATATACCAGGCAGATAGTCCCGATACCTAAATTCTCTCAAGGCTCAGTCCTTGAAATGGCTCCAGTTATGGGAACTATGGGTGGAATGCATATTTCAAGGACAGAGAAGGGGGTGAGGAGCCTCCGATTGCCCGGGTCCAGCTCTCTGGTCAACCAGCAGTCACATCCTCTTGATAACTTCCTCCAACTTTAAGTGTAACCAAGTTACATATCAAGTGTAACTGCTCTAACAAATAAACTCGAAGTTGTGTAATGTCACAAACACAAGAGAAGTTTCACTCTTGCTTGCATAATAATACTGAGTAGGCGAACAGGAAGTCAGAGACACAGGTTGCCAGAAGCTCTGTCAACATGTATATTCTAATAAAATAGGGAGGAGAAAGAGGATTTAGACAGGTACATGGGAGATTTAGTGGGCCAGACCTGAAAGTGGTGCACATCCCTTCCGCTAATTTTCCATAGTCTAGAATTTAGACACGTGGTCACTCTTAACTCCAGGGAGAAATGGGGAATGTAGACCCTGGCTGGGCAGCCACCTCCTGCGCATAATTCTGTCCTATGGAATGGAAGCACAAATATTTGTGTCTTCAGTCTTCTCTAGACAAAAAGTAAGTACCGAAGGCATGATTCCAATACAGGTCTGTCCGTCTCCAGAGTCCATGCTTCTAAACACTGGTAATCACAAAGCCAGCCAAGAGCTCAGTATTGCCCCTATGCTGTCCATGTTTCAAATCACTTCATCTTCAAAACAAATCTATGAAGTGAGTCCTATTATTTGATAGACAAAACATGACCCAGAAGGATCAAACAGCTTGTTCTGTGTGACCTTGGGCAAGTCACTGAACTTCTTCACTGCTCAACATTCTTATCTTTAAATGGGCTTTATAATAACACCCTTTAGAGTGTGTGTCTGATCAGAACCTGCCCCCCCACCCCCAGTCCCTGATCCTGACACCTTCCCAGGACCCTGCCAACTCAGCGTGCAACCCTAAAGCCAAGTTCTGAGATCAGCCTCAAAGGATATCTTCTACCAGTTATCCCAGTAGCAGAATTGAGCTGTCCCCCAGGATGCCAGCCTTTGCTGGCAAGACAACCTAAGGGCTGTTATTTTGGCTTGTATGATGTCTCTAGATTATCTCACTTTCTAGATAATCCTTGCTGTGGGTTATCCAGGAATTCCACAATAAAACACCCTACTGAGAGAAAAAGGTTTTTGGCTTTTGACCCAAAGATTTAATGTCCTTGCAGCTTTTGGAACACAACATTTCTCCCTAAAAGTTTACCATCAAATGGTGACATCTGTCAAGAATAAAAAGCTATAATTCTATTCATATACTACTTTGAAGTTGAAAACTAAAATTACATTTACTGGACATAGATTTAAAAACCTCTATTTTCAAAGTAACCACAGACCAATTTTTTACAGTGAAGCCTCATATCAGAGTAAATTTCACAGTGGTTGCTGCTTCTGAAAGGATTTCATGGCATTGTGCTTACAAGCCTAGGCATTGGAGCCAAGTTGCATATGCTTAAATTCCAGTTCTGTCACTCCTGCTAGCTGTGCAACAAGGGCAAAGGGATTTACTTTCTCTAAGCCAGTATTTCCCAATCTGTAGAATGGGGACAAATCCAGTGCCTGCTTTAGAGTGTTGCTGTGGAGATTAAAGGACTGAGGGTAACCGATGTGCTCACTCAGCATAGTGCTTGGTAAGCACTCCCTGGATTGTGTAAGGTAAGAAGACATTTTATTTTCCCATTTGTTTTCTTAGATTTAGGGCCTGCATAATGGATCAGACAGAAATTTCCTCTTTCTAATATGTTGAGCCCATCAATCACTACAGTATGATGATCAATCTGTGGGTAGAATCTGCCTCTCATCCTATATCACGAGGGTGGCCCATGGCTCCAGAAAGTATATCCCCCCAAATAGGTTTATCCTGTTCACCCAGCATGTGATTAGTGTGATGCTAATTTGTACCTCCAGAACTAAAAGAGGGAAAAAGGCTTTATAGTACAGTTGTTAAAAGCTTAGTTTTGGAGCCAGATAGACAAATATTAAGAATCCCACATTCTGTGTGGCCTTGGGCAAGTCGCTGAACTTCTCCACTGGTCACCATTCTTATCTTTAAATGAACTTTATAACAATACCACTTTTATAGGATTACTATGAGGATTAAATCTGATGTGACAGACACTGTGCTAAACATTTTATAAACATAATAAGTCTTTGGTGAGTACAGAAATCCTTTAAGCCTTGTAACAGATTCTCATTTTTTCTTCAAATAAAGACATGGTCAGTGTAAACGTAAAATGATGCAATCACTATGGAAAACAGTTTGGCAGTTCCTCAAAAAGTTAACTATAGGATTGCTATGTGATCCAGCAACTCTACTGCTAGGTAAATACTCCCTCCAAAATGAAAACATATGTCCACACAAAAACATGTACACAAATGTCTGTAGGAGCTTGAGTCATAATATCCAAAATGTGAAAACAACCCAAATGTCCATCAACTGATGAATGAACACTATCAAATACTATTCAGCGATAAAAAGAAATGAAGTACTAATACATTCTATAACATGGATGGACCTCAAAAACTATATGCTAAGTGAAAGAAACCAGACACAAAAGACCACATATTGTATGATTCCATTTTCTTTTAACTGAAGAATAGTTGATTTACAATGTCATGTTAATTTCAGGTGTACAGCACAGTGATTCAGTTATATATATAAAGGTTTTATATATATTCTTTTTCATATTTTTTCCCTTATAGCTCATTACAAAATATTGAGTATAGTTCCCTGTGCTATACAGTAGGTCTTTGTTGGTTATCTATTTTATATGTGGCAGTATGTACATGTGTGATTCTATTTGTATGGAATATCCAGAATAGGCAAGTCTACAGAGATTGGAAGTGTCTATAGATTAGTGGTTGCCAAGAACTAGTGGCGGGGAGATGAGGTGTAAACTGGTGTGAGGTTTCTTTTGGGGGTAATGAAAATATTCCAAAATTCTATTGTGATGATGGCTGCGTAACTCTGTAAGCACACTAAAAACCATTGAATTATACACTTAAAACGGGTGAATTGTATGGTATGTAAATTACATCTCAATAAAGCTGTCTACAAACAATATATAGGCACACTACAGAGATATTTCAGGTTTGGTTCCAGACCACCACAATAAAGCGAATATTACAATAAAGCAAGTCACATGAATTTTTTGGTTTCCCAGTGCATATAAAAGTTACGTTTCCACTATAGTAGTCTGTTAAGTGTGCAATAGCATTGTGTCTAAAAAAAAATGTACGTACCTTAATTAAAAACAGTTTATTGCTAAAGAATGTTAACCATCATCTGACAACTCAGGGTTGCCACAAACACTTAATTTGTAAAAAACACAATATCTGTGAAACACAATAAAACTAGGTATGTGTGTATTGAATGGTAACTACATCTACTCTAGGTTCCTGGCTGGGATGTCGAATATATTGGTTTGTGTGTTATAAACATTCAAAATGTAGCTATTGAATGAAGAGCAAAATAGAGAAGCCTAACTTTTCCTCTGGAATGTCCTGCCATTGCCAAAGAGTCTTCCTTCCCCTCCTAGCCAGAAATCAAGTTGAATCAAGTGCCAAAGCCAACCTAAAGACGTTGAAAGTCAGGACATTTTTCTTGCAGTAGGTATTGGCGTAGGAACTAGACCCCTTGCTGGCTGGCTCTTTGGTCTAAATAAGCAATAATCTCTCACCTACAAATACACACACTCTCTTCCATACACAACCAAACAGTCTGAAGATCAGAACGTTGTTTTAACAAGGTGACCAGACTAAAAGATTTTAATGACTTATTCAGTCACACCATTGTTTGAATGAATTTTTCCTCTGTGTTTATGGGTTAAGAAAAGAAACATAACATAACTTATTCATTCATTTAGTTAATATTTTTAGATCACCTACTCAGTGCCAAGCACTAGTCCAAGTGTTGCATATACTCAGATTATTGATCTACTTGGACAACATCAAACAGAAGCATTTTATCTCCTCAAGATGACTCTCATGTGCTCCTGGAGATCAAATAGGAATACAAATTTAATTAAATTAAGGTCTGGTCAGCTATCCAGAAAAAGTAAAAAGCATACTCTAGTTGCTTAAGATTTTTAAGCAAAGAATGATGACACTTGACTGTCCATTGGGAAACCATTTATTACTCTGGTCCTATGTCTTCTGTACACACTAAAGTATTTATCCAAAGAGAATGTTGAAAGGAATTTATTCTCCAATGAATAACCTGATCCTCCAAACACGAGTTTCACTACAGTTTCCAACACAGGAAAGAGGGAGAAATGGCACAGAAGGCGATAGCATGACACACTAAGGCACCACACTTGAGTCCTCCAGCCTCCTCTGTGCTCGAAGCTTTACCTTGGCTGTTCCCCTCAGCTTTCAACTGGCTTCAATTACCTCTAGATTTAGCTTCAACAAACAACCAAGTATTGAAAACTCAATTTTCCATTCTTCAAAGTGCATTACCAGAAAAAGTGAAATGCAAGGCAACAAAGAGCATTTAATCATTAGGATCTTGCCCCTTGCTGTGGTGAAACCACACGGCTTGGCCCACTTCCAAGGCTAGAATTAATGAATGAGCAGGATTCTCAGGGAAAGCCTTTAACTACAGTCTGCTTAGCCCACAGAGCCTGCCCCTTTATTGCTCTTGGCATGTCTGCCTCTGTTTCTGGTGGATCACCTTCCCGGGGAAATACGCACAGGGGGAAAGTTGCAGCCTTATGAATTCCTGTTTCCATTTCTTTTCTTCTCTTTAGAAACAGACTTAAGGAGATTTAATTATGCTGAAGCAGAAAAATCTTGAGTCTTAAGACTAAGACAGCAATCAACTGTGTTCCCTCTCTGCCATTTCTCAGCTGTGAGGAATCTGACACTTGCTTGCTGCCATGCTCCTAGGCTACAGTATCCCAATATCCAACCTTCCTTCAGCTCGGACCTCATGGGCCTCACAGCATCAGCATCACAGATCCCTCTACCTATACTCTACCTTCTTGAAGAGGCAGTGTGTTGTTGAGTCAGGGTCAAGGACAATGCTGGCTACATCCTAGGGCTGGAACTTCATTAGATAAGCTAGGTTAAGAGCTTTTTGGCTTCTATTCTAGGTCTCCTCTCCTGATTGCTTCTCTCTGTTGGGCCAGCCTAAAGCTAGAGCAGGAAAACAGGCCTGAGGATGCTTTGTGACATTTATTGTATGTAGGCTACCCAATAATCATATCCTTCTTCTTATACAAATGTCACCTCAATAGGCTTTTAAGGAGTTCCCTCTACCCTCTCTAGACACAGACTGGCAACTGGCCACGAGTCACCCTGCCCACCTCTAACCAATGGGTGAGCACATGACATAAGCTGGGGCCACATGCCCTCCCTCCCCCAAATTTTACTCTTCAGCAGGATGATTAGAAAAACTGAACACAGATTTTTTTCTTGAGGAAGAGGACTGTTTAGGGGAAGACACATTATCAGTTCCTGCTCTAAAGAGTCCACTTATCCACCTTCTACTGCCCCCAGCACACACAGACGCATGCTGTTGTCCTGTTCATCAGCCTCCCTTCTGTTCCATGAGTAATTCCACATCCTTCCAATAAATTCCTTCTTTGCATCAGTTAACCAGAGTCAGTTTCTGATACTTGAAACCAAGCAGCTGCATAATAGGTTCATTTTTTTCTCAGTTTAATAAAGCCAACTCAAGGATGCAACTGGTCTCTAAAGATGGTCTATGCTTCCCATCTTCAAGGAAATCTTTGTAAATGTACATTATATTTGTGTGGCACTTCCCAGGCTTTAAAGTACTCTCTCTCTCTCTCCACACACACACACACACACACACACACACACACACACACACACACAGCATGTGCATATATATAAGTACGCATTCATATATACACGTGCGTGTGTGTGTGTGTGTGTGTGGAGAGGGATAGAGAAAGAGAGAATCATTCTCAACTGAGACTAAAATGAAACAAACAGCTCTCCAACTCTGTGACATAAACAGCTATTGAACACAGAAAAAAGTGAACTGAGGTGCTTAGAAAAAGAATGGCATTGTAAATGTCCTCAGACTTTCTGGCTCCAGCCCAGAATGCTTTTAAGTAAATAACACACAAAAGCATAAAACCAAATGCTTTAACACTTACTAATGAAGTATTATAGACCCCTTATCTCATTGAATCCTCTTCATAGCCATCTGGGATACTATTAGGCTTATTTAACACTATGAAGTAAATGAGAATTTCAAGTAAATTGTCTTGTGTCTCAGCTAACAAATTAGAAAAACAAGATGATGCGACACCAGATCATTTGGAATGCCAAGTCTATGTTCTTTACCCCACATCATATCCATCTCTGCAATGGGGGAAAAAACATACACTTAATGGACTTAAATCAGAAAACACTTTAATAAAAGTTACTTGATAATAAACGGTTTAACTATGGGAGGGAGGGGTAAATTTCTGCCACTGAACATATATCAACATAAATTCAAGGTAGATTAAAGAGTTCAATGTTTAAAAATGAAGCAATAACAAAGTAGAATAAAATATAGGCAAGATTTTTCTGATCTCAGGGTGGGGAAAGCCTTTCTAAGTTAAACAAAGGAAGTATCTTAAAGGACATTATTGATATATTTGACTGCATACCTATTAAAAACATCTGTAGCACAAAAAGTACTATGAATTGAATCCAAAGACAAACAGGAAAAATATTTCCAAAATACATTATGCAAGATAAATAGTCTTAGTATATACATATTTCTTCTGAAATAAAAATATTAATCAACACTTCAATATAAAAATATACTCAACAGTCGTACAGTCAAATCACAGAAGTAATAGATAGGGGAAGAATACATCTAATTTAAAAATACAGGTTCTCTAATAATGAAAGAAATGCAAATTAAATAAACTATGAGTTTCTATTTTCACACACCACATTGACAAAAGTTTTTTAGTTGTATCAATACTATTACAACACTGAATGCACTGAGTAATTCTGTAGCAAACGCTTTAATAATATGTAACAAACACCTTAAAAAATGTCATTATAACTTGTCTCAGTGGGGAAGTGTTTTAAAAATACATTACATTTATATGATGAAACGCAAGGCAGTTATTAGGTGATAGGATGATTTTCATCTTCTTTGTTTACATGTATACATGTAAACATGTTTACATGTTTATATTTTCCAAATTTTTACAGTGAGTATCTACAGGACAATGTGTGTGTATGTACATACATATAAACACATATATTGCTATACATACACACATGTATATATATATACATACACATAAATGATTTTTTAAATTTTGCACATTTAAGTTTGTATGTATTCGTGTGTGTGTGTTTATTGAGAATTTTAAACTCAATGGGGCATAAATAAGGAATTATTTCATTCTTATTTTGTCAAATCTCCCTTTTCCCTCCCATGTTGATACCCTAGGCAGAGTCCATAATTTCTGGATTCTTTCAGTGATTTGGAAACTCAGTCTTTTCATTTTAAAACAGAGTCTGTTCTCTGCTTTGGGGCTCTCTCCGGCTCCAACCCCAGGCAATGCCCCAGCTTGGAGGCCCTCAGATGGAGAGGGGGCCGTGGTCTGCACTTGATCTTTCTAGGTTGAGGTGGGGAAGGACGCGGTGGCTCCTGGGATACCCCCTGCTGTCCTTCTTATGGACGCAGCTTTTCCTCTCTGAGGGGCCAGGAGCCCAGGAGGCTCCACTGGTGGAACCCGCAGAGCCCTCTTCACATGGCTCCCTGGTTTGCAAGATCTGCCTGTACACCCACTTCTTCTGCACCCTTTCTCCTCTCCACCACTCTGATGTTGCCAGAGCCTTTTGTTTCTGAGGCTTCTATCCGAGCAACTAAGCCATTCAGGATAGAGGTCTCCGGGGCTTATCCATCATGGGGAGAGGAAAAAGAGTTAGAATACAGAGCAGGCAACTAAATGCCTCTGGACACCTCAATTTCTCTTCATTCCTGTCCCCGTGAGCTGTCGCCCTCCAGCTCCCTGCCTCCCACTCTCCTCCAACTCATTCTCCACCCTGCAGCCCAAGGACTCCTTCTAAAACCCACACCCAATTGCTTAAAAACCTTTCAGTGATTTCCTGCACCCTGAGGGTAAGCTCCAAAGCTACTCACGGGGCTGTGAAATGGCGTCTGGTTTCTCCTTAGTGTCTACCTTCATTTGGTCCTCCACTTCCTCTCCCATCTTAGCTGCACTGAATGTTTACCCATCTCCAACTAGTCGCACTCTCCACATTAGGTCCCCACACACGTGTTCCCTTTTTCCAACGTACGCTCCGCCATGCCCAGTCCTATCACATCTGCCTCCCCCTTCACCTAATCAGTGTCTGCCCATTCTTCAGATTGCAGTCTAATCTATTACAATCCCTCAGGGAGGTCCCCCGCCTGAGACAGGGCAAGGGCCCCATGGACCCTTCCATCACCTGTCACACACTCATTATACTATTTTGCAATCACTGATTTAATTTCTGTGCTCTCTCATAGGCTCCACTGAGAGTTAGAATTGCATCTGCCATATTTACATGGGTTTATATCCTCAAGACCTAGCACCTAGTCACTTAACCCAGAATAATAAATACATAATGAGGATTTGACTATAAACGAATTCCTAAACTTGGATTGAAGGCTGCTTAAGGGTATCTGGCATGGTCCTCTGCAGGACACAAGCTGAATAATCAAAAAGAACTGAATAAAAGGTGTATTTTTTCCAAACTGTGGGCACAGCCTAAGGAAAGCAGCAAGGGTGGAACAGCATCCTAAGACATGTACCTAAGGAAGCACTTACCACCCCAAGGCACAAAGGGGAACAGAAGGGAGCCTGGGTCAGGATCTACTCAGAGATAGGGCTGCACAGAGAAGGATACCTGAGCAGAAGAAAAGCTGATATGAACTGCAATTCAGCAGGGAGTCAGGGAATGAATACCTGAACTTCTCCCTCCTCTCCACCCCCATCTCCTGTTGGCGTCTTCCATTGCCTGAAAAAATCCAAAGCCACAGGACAAGGAAGTACAGTGATGTGGTCCATCTAAACCAGGTTTCCAGGGTGCAGAGCAGGGTGGAGAAGAAGGGAGGGTAGATTTGGAGTGGTACCAGCACCAGCAGAGGTTTTCCTAGCTCTACATTTCTTTGCATCCCCCTCAGTGTTTGGCACAGAAGCAGTGGGCCATAAACACCCATGAAAATGGATCCACTAAATTGAATTGAATGAAACAGAATGGAATTGAATTGCTTTGAACTGAATGGAGCAAACCAGACTGCTAAGTAGTTTCCAAGTCAAGAGTTGTCTTATCTTTATGGTATAATCATGGATCTTGCACCCCTGAATTCCAATACGGTCTCTCTAAGCCTCCTGGTTTAGCAGAGTTTGGAATGCACAACATCCCATGTTCCGAGCAATTCCAGTGAATCCTGCAATTCACTGTTACATGGCATTGTATGTAACTTCATATGTTATCTTTAATTCCTGGGTCTCCCTCCCCACTAAGTTTATAAGGCATGGTAAATTGGGCAAAGAAATATTGTTTGTCTTTAGGGTTTCAAACCCTAAGAGGTAGTAGACTGTTAGAGGTTTATACACATGCATTAAAAAATGAAAACAAGGAAAGTGTTACTTTTACATGGGATTTCCAACATTGTGCAGCAGCATCTGTACAAGCCTCCAGGTGCTGGTATTGGCTTGTAGAGAGCAGCACCTTGTGAACACGAAGCTGGTAATTTACCTGGTGCAGCGTCTGGGAGCACAGAGCCATTTGAACAGCAGCTGATGCTGGGGCAGGTGGTGTGCCCAAGGCATTACTGGCATCCCTTTAGGAGAGCAATTAGAGTCCTGGAGTTAGAAGGGTCACATGGGCCGAGTCAGGCTGACTCTAAAATAACCTGTTGAAAATCAGTCATTTTAGTCGAAACAATTACCAAACTCTTAAAGTAACAATCAGATGATTAGATAGTCCCCTGTTTACCCAATCATATTATTGATATTTTACCATAGGCCCAGTCTTTAAAAAAGACAATTTAAACCCAGTAATTAAACTTGAACACAATGTGGGACTTCCCTGGTGGCACAGTGGTTAAGAATCTGCCAGCCAATGCAGGGGACACAGGTTCGATCCCTTGTCTGGGAAGATCCCACATGCCGTGGAGCAACTCAGCCCGCAAGCCACAACTACTGAGCCTGTATGTCACAACTACTGAAGCCCACACTCCTAGAGCCCATGCTCCACAACAAGAGAAGCCACTGCAACAAGAAGCCCGCGCACCCCAATGAAGAGTAGCCCCCGCTCACCACAACTAGAGAAAGCCTGCGCACAGCAATGAAGACGCAACGCAGCCATACATCAAAAAATTAAAAAAAAAAAAAGAAAACTTGAACACAATGCAAGTCCAAAGTGTCTAGTTGGACTAGAGGGTCTTTTATGACTCTGGTAGGGGAACAGAACCCAACCTAGCTGCTATAGGAAAATTACTCTTTGCCAGATTTTTGGTATAATAATGAGAATCATAATTTCACCCACAGTTAAAACAGTCTGTGTAATTAAATCATGGTATAATGAGATTATATGACTATACAGAGGCTGAAAAATCACTGATCTTGATGTCAAGATCTGACAGAACACAAAACAGAAACCCACAAAAACCTCACAAAAGTAGTGTTTATAGAGTCAACTATAAAATAGCACAGTGATGTGATCAGTTGTGTAATATGGAAACAAAAAAAAAGTTACATCATTCATTAAAACCTACCTAGTCTGTTCATTCCAAAAGAGAAGTAATTTTAAATTAGGTTAAAATAGCATAAAGGGAGGTGGAGATTTGAAAATGATAAGGACACACTTTAAGCCAAAAGATTTTACGTCACTTTGCTGTGCAGCAGTGATCGGCACAACATTGTAAATCAACTCTACCTCAATAAAAAAAGATTTTTTAAATAGCTATCCACTAATGAAAAATCTGAAAGACAAATTAAGGAAACACTCCCATTTACCACTGCAACAAAATGAATAAAATACCTAGGTATAGGGCTTCCCTGGTGGCGCAGTGGTTGAGAGTCCACCTGCCGATGCAGGGAACACGGGTTCGTGCCCTGGTCCAGGAAGATCCCACATGCCGCAGAGCGGCTAGGCCCATAAGCCATGGCCGCTGAGCCAGCATGTCCGGAGCCTGTGCTCCGCAACGAGAGAGGCCACGACAGTGAGAGGCCCACATAACGCAAAAAAAAAAAAAAAAAAAAATACCTAGGTATAAACCTACCTAGGGAGACAAAAGACCTTTATGCAGAAAACTATAAGACACTGATGAAAGAAATTAAAGATGATACCAACAGATGGAGAGATATACCATGTTCTTGGATTGGAAGAATCAATATTGTGAAAATGACTATACTACCCAAAGCAATCTACAGATTCAATGCAATCCCTATCAAATTACCAGTGGCATTTTTTATGGAACTAGAACAAAAAATCTTAAAATTTGTATGGAGACACAAAAGACCCCGAATAGCTAAAGCAGTATTGAGGGAAAAAAATGGAGCGGGAGGAATCAGACTCCCTGACTTCAAACTATACTACAAAGCTACAGTAATCAGACAATTTGGTACTGCCACAAAAACAGAAACACAGATCAATGGAACAAGATAGAAATCCCACAGATAAACCCACGCACCTATGGTCAGCTAATCTATGACAAAGGAGGCAAGGATATACAATGGAGAAAAGACAGTCTCTTTAATAAGTGGTGCTGGGAAAACTGGACAGCTACATGTAAAAGAATGAAATTAGGACACTTCCTAACACCATACACAAAAATAAACTCAAAATGGATTCCAGACCTAAATTTAAGACTGGACACTATAAAACTCTTAGAGGAAAACATAGGAAGAACACTCTTTGACATAAATCACAGCAAGATCTTTTTTGATCCACCTCCCAGAGTAATGGAAATAAAAACAAAAATAAACAAATGGGACCTAATGAAACTTAAAAGCTTTTGCACAGCAAAGGAAACCATAAACAAGACGAAAAGACAACCCTCAGAGTGGGAGAAAATATTTGCAAATGAATCATCAGACAAAGGATTAATCTCCAAAATATATAAACAGCTCATGTAGCTCAATATTAAAGAAACAAACAACCCAATCCAAAAATGGGCAGAAGACCTAAGTAGACATTTCTCCAAAGAAGACATACAGATGGGCAAGAAGCACATGAACAGCTGCTCAACATCACTAACTATTAGAAAAATGCAAAACTACAATGAGATATCACCTCACACCAGTTAGAATGGGCATCATCAGAAAATCTACAAACAAATGCTGGAGAGGGTGCGGAGAAAAGGGAACCCTCTTGCACTGTTGGTGGGAATGTAGATTGATACAGCCACTATGGAGAACAGTATGGAGATTCCTTAAAAAACTAAAAATAGAATTACCATATGATCCAGCAATCCCACTACTGGGCAAATACCCAAAGAAAACCATAATTCAAAAAGACACATGCACCCCAATGTTCATTGCAGCACTATTTACAATAGCCAGGTCATGGAAGCAACCCAAATGCCCATCGACAGACGAATGGATAAAGAAGATGTGGTACATATATACAATGGGATGTTACTCAACCATAAAAAGGAACGAAATTGGGTCATTTGCTGAGAGGTGGATGGATCTAGAGACTGTCATACAGAGTGAAGTAAGTCAGAAAGAGAAAAGCAAATATCGTATACTAACACATGTATGTGGAACCTAGAAAAATGGTACAGATGAACCGGTTTGCAGGGCAGAATTTGAGACACAGATGTAGAAAACAAACATATGGACATCAAGGGGGGAAAGCCGCAGGGGGGTTGGGATGGTGGTGAGATGAATTGGGTGATTGGGATTGACAAGTATACACAGATGTGTATAAAACTGATGACTAATAAGGACCTGCTATATAAAAAAACAAATAAAAGAAAAAAAGCTATCGAAAATCACTGACCACCCTGAAACATTTTGAAACCGAGAGAACAAAGGCAAGATGTGAGAAGCAATTATTAAGGTGCTGAAAAGTCCAGAGACAGGGACTGGACCCCAGAGAACAAAGAACAAGATGGATGAACCCACTTCAGAGACAATCGTATCATGCATTGCTCACGGCAAGGATCTGAAAACCCAGGGGGCGTCTCTGATAGAGCCATCTTGGGAAGGTCAGTGTGACACCAAGCGTGTGACACCCTCCTGCTCTTCCCCATCTGTTCGTCCTGGACCCAACAACTGGAGAAGAAAGAAGAGAACCTGATAGGCAGCAGAGTCGAGGGTGGGGTGCCTCTACCCGTCATATGACCGTGGACCACCGAGCAAGTCTGAGCTTGATGGAGGGGAAAGGGAAACAACTCTGATTAGGATATAAGATTGAAGTCTTGACTTGGACCAGACTATATTTTTCAATACCTGAAATCAGACTGTTTCTTTCTGTTAAAGTGACTTGGCAGCTATGGGATTTTTTCCAAGCTGTTATCAAGGGACAGGGAAGAAAGACACATCAAAGAAGACAGCAGTAGGCAGAAAAGAATGTTATTTCCTCTTTGTATTCAATTAATTCAATCAAGAAAACAGTTACTTGTGGAACTGTTTACAAACCCCAATCACACTAATATTAATGCCCCCCACCGACACACAAAGTATTTTAAGAGGCATAGAGCCCACACAGAAAAGTTTGTCTGATTAGTCAGTCTGAGTCACTTACACATTCTCTAATTGAAGGAGACCAAACCCCAGGATTGAGCCTCCTGATGGTCCTACCATAATTATGTAAAAGTGGTAAAGAACATTTCCCCTAAGGAAGGGATGCTGGAAAAGAGAAACAAACAAAAAACAAACAGTGGATGGATCACAGCAGCTGACCTACATGTTTTGGTTTTGTCTCAGTTGTCAGTAATCATCTCCTTCTGTCTTTTTCATTAATCTACTTTTTAAACTTCTCCCTTGAATATTAGGATTGATTAAAGGAATCAAAGAGCAGGACATCTGTGAGGCAGAGGGAGTGTGGGGTAGACTTCAGGTCAGCGGGTTCTTCCTGGAAGCTGTATGAACTTGGGACAAATGACCCCATAACTTTTAAGCCTTAACACTCCTTTAAAAACTTACAAAATTGACCTAACAAAGGAAAAAAAAAAAAACAGTCAACGGTCACATGAGTGACTTCAGAAGCAACTTAATTAGGTATTGGTTTTCCTTAGAGGAATAAATATATAATCTATATTATGGTGCATCCAGTGGGTTTTAAAGATAAGATCAAGAAACATGAAAGTCACCTTTTATGTTAAACAATAAAGAGATTTATATAATAGACTGCCCAGGTAATAAATAAAGGTCTAAATAGAAGGGAAAGAAAGAGGATAGAAGAGAAATAGAAACGGAGAACAAAAATTTCAAGGAAAAGGCAGAGGCAGAGACAAACACAAACAAATTACAAAGAAAGAAATAACAGGCAGGGTGAGCGAAAGAAGCTGGGCGGGTGGGGAGCGGGAAATACAAGGTAATGTCTGTATGATAGGAGCGCCATCTTGTGGCGTAAAAGGATAGTGCAGCTGATGGCTTCTGACGTCTTCTTCCTCTCTCTCAACTGTACAGTAACTGCAAACAGTAACTTCACTTTCTTGGTACATTTGCAACGAACCAAGTGAAATTAAATAGCGGGAAAAGCCCAATGTATGAACTGAGGTTTCCCAATTCTTCCGAGGGGAAACAATGGCTCATAGAACATTCCAAACATTACAAAGATCAGATACACCTGAAAACGGTCAGAACAAATCTAAAAATAATGACATTTGTAAGTAAAGTTTTCTTAATATTAAGTTTCCTGTGACTTCTGTTTCATTTACCTCAATTAATTCATTTATTCATTCAACAAAGAATATTTATTGAACATATATGATGTGCCCCAAATAGCACTCTGTGGGTGGGAGATACAGCAGCTCCTGACCAATGAAGCTTCTGTTTCAGTGGAAGATAAACAATCCAGAAATAAACAAGTAAATATAAAGTGCCAATTGGGATTGGGTGCTACAGTGCTAACCAAAGCAGGATGTGGCAGATAGGAAGCATGGGGGTGAGAGAGGGCATTACTGTTTTATCTGGGACGGATAGAATGAAAATGAGCAGAGACATGAAGTGAGGGAGTGAGTCATGTGGCTTTAGGGGGAAAACAGACCCAAAGGGGACTAAGAGACAGAGGTGCTCAGGCTCTGGAGTCAGACACACTTGAGCTAGAACCCCAGCTTATCATTTACCAACTCTGTTACTTGATCTCTCCAAGCTTGCATTTCTTCAACTACAAAATGAGAATTAAAATGCTTTCTTTGTTATACTCTTGGAAGATCAAATGGGGATAAAATGTTGCAAAGGTTATATGCATATAAAGTGCTTTGCACAGTGCCAGGCACGTGGCTTGTATACAAAAGTGTGGGGGGGAGGGATAAATTAGGAGTTTGGGATTAGCATGTACACACTACTATATATAAAATAGATAACCAACGAGGACCTACTGTGTAACACAGGGAACTCTACTCAATATTTTGTAATAACCTATAAGGGAAAAGAATCTGAAAAAGTATATATATATATATATATATATATATATATATATATATATATATATATGAATCACTTTGTTGTATACCTGAAGTTGACACATTGTAAATCAACTAACTTTCAATAAAAAAACCCAATAAACATTAGCTATTACCTATGTCAGTTTTTTTTTTTTTTTTTTTTTTTTTTTTTTTTTGAGGTGTGTGGGCCTCTCACTGTTGTGGCCTCTCCCATTGCGGAGCACAGGCTCCGGACGCGCAGGCTCAGCCGCCATGGCTCACGCGCCCTGCCTCTCCGCAGCATGTGGGATCTTCCAGGACCGGGGCATGACCCCGTGTCCCCTGCATCGGCAGGCGGACTCTCAACCACTGCGCCACCAGGGAAGCCCCCTATGCCAGTTTTGATCCATGTGACATTATAGACACAGATTTGAAAACACCTTGATTCTTACGTTTTTATGGGATTGTTCAATAATAATAGCTACTATCGAGTGCTTACTCTATCCACCTTATGTTAAATCGTCACAATATGTCAAAAAGGGGTAATATTATTTCCATTTTACAGATGAGGAAACTGAGGCCCAAAGAAGCTAAGTAGCTCGTCCATGTTCATTCATGCAGTCTGTGTGAGCCAGAATTCAGACCCAGGCAGTCTGACTGCAGAATCTGTGTTCTTCGTCACAACAGGAAACTAGCCCTCAATTAGCTGTGCACAGAAGGCAAGTGTTGGAAGCCAGAATCTGAACCCAGACTTCTCATTTCTTCCCCTCCATGTACCTCTCATTCAGAATTACTTGATTTAATCTCTGTGATTCAAATTTGATCATTACACCCAAACTGCACCAAGATGATGCCAAAACAATTGATCAGCTGAAAAAGTAAGATTTCAAATCACCTATCCTAGTTGTTTTTCATATTAGGGGAAATAGCAACCCATTCAGGGAGTTGTGAAACCAATTTGGTCAATGGTAATCAGCTTCTTTTAAAAAAATGAAATAGGGCTTCCCTGGTGGCGCAGTGGTTGAGAGTCCGCCTGCCGATACAGGGAACACGGGTTCGTGCCCCGGTCCGGGAAGATCCCACATGTCGCGGAGCGGCTGGACCCGTGAGCCATGGCCGCTGAGCCTGCGCGTCCGGAGCCTGTGCTCCGCAACGGGAGAGGCCACAACAGTGAGAGGCCCGCGTACCGCAAAAATTAATAAATAAATAAATAAATGAAATAGATAAAATGTAAAACACCATATAGGTACACATAGTAAGGATATTTTCAAGTAAACCTTTGTTTCACGCGCGCACGTGCGCGCACGCGTCTATTTAAGTCCTCAGCACTCTCTGTATTGTGATGTAAAATGCATTTCTTACAGTGCGCCTCAATCTAAATATCTCAAAAAACACTGATTTAGGTGATACTCTTTAATCTTCTCAAAAAGATGATTAGTTGCTCAATTACACTTTTCGATTTCCAATCTAGCCTGTTGAAATCAGGTATGTACATCATAAGATGAATTACCAGAATGGAATTTTCATGCCTTGTTCAGATATGTTGCTGTCATGGACAAACCAAGTCTTTACCTACATGTTATCAGCAAATCTGGAACAAGAGTACAATTTTTACTCTTTAGTGTTTATTATTCTTCCCAAAGACTTGTTGGATTTTTTTTCTTTCATTGAGGAGACAAGTCATTTTAGCCTCCAACACATACTGCCTCATTTTGCTAATCATAAAATTTATGTCACACACTGAAAAAGAATAAACAAATTACAAGCCTTAAAGAGACAGGTTGGATTTTCAACCAGTAGGTGAGCTTATATACCATATATTCAGCCATCCTCAGGCATTTTCAAAGTTGGAAATGTCAGGCATTTATATGGTTTATTTGTAAAGCACTAACAATAATTGGAACATTATGGTCTTATTATTTGCCAAAGAAATTTATTTAAGCAATTCAAGTGGTTGAAGGTTACGGGTGTAGAAAAATGTCATGTGACACCACATAAAATTTTATTACTGTTTTTGCACTTACATAACTTAGAAACACCTACTTAAAATAAATAAATAATAATAGCTTCCTCCCTTATGACAAAAGTTTAATCTTAGCTCACACTTTTAGAGACATGACATAGGGCAAATGATGTTTTGATAGCTTTAGAATTTTCTGTACAAAATATGATTTGGAGTGCAAAAATATCAACTACTCAAAACTAATCAGTAATATCAAGTCAGTTCTCAGTAGTATGGACTTCGAGGCAAAAAACAAACAAAAAACAGAAAACCTTCAACTGTGTCTGATATTTTAGTTCCTATGGTTGGCCTTTCCTTGGTGTCCTTCAGTCAGTATCAGAGAAATTTCTGAAATTGAAGAACAGAGATGATCAGAGCTCCTTCTCTACTCACCTTCCATATCACCACCATCTCTAATGCTACCAGCTTCCACCATTACCAGACCTACAAAGTCTAGAGCCCTCTATGGGGAAAGCAATGAGTTCCTAAGTCTTGTCATCAGCCCACCAGCCTTCACGTAATAATCATTTGCTTTCCCTATCTCTCTGCATCTCCACAATTCTATTCACCAACCACAGAAAAATTGATTTCCAAGAAAAGACTTAACACTTCTATGGTCCTGATTTTCCTGATCATTTCTGGTTTGCAATACTTTAGTCCTCCAATCCTCAGAAACAGGGTTAAAATTGTGCCACACCTCCGTGGTTGCAGCCTCTGTGACAGGTATCACTTATCGCTCTTTCCTGCTGAGCCCAGACACAGCTTCAGAATCCTCCTCAACCCTGCAACTGGGGCAACCACTAGCAGCTAAACAGAGTTGACATGAGATTGAATGCATTTGATCCTTCGTGTTACACACCATCATAATGTCTAAAACCAACACTTTGACAGTTCAAACACTATATCTCAGACCGTCCCTGGCATTTGAGAGGGGAACAAAAACCAATGTCAGACAACATGTTTGATTTTAAGGTTTGGAGGAAAGGGTTGCAGAATTTTGCATAATAAGAAACGAATAGCTTCCAGGGAACAAAAATGTCCATGATTAATATGACCAAATAATGGGAAATCTAGTTCATCCCCATGTCTAGCATTTTGCCCCATTGATCAACCCAAAATCAAACCTTTTGTCAAATAAAGAGCTGTTAGTTTTTAGATTTAAACAAAATTGACACTACAGCTATGACAATGACAATGTCCCTTTCTCGAGGACATTTGCAGTAGAAGTCACATCTCAAAGGGGAACCAAAGGACTTCACTTTAAAAGGATTTGACTTTAAAGAATTTCAGCCAGGAGAAAACTGGAAATCTTTGGTTATGGCAAGATAATATATGTAATATATTAATTTATGTCTTATACTAGTCTAAACTAAGGTACTTATCCCACTCTGGACTCAAACAGGAGCCAAGTTTTCACTTTTTTCCCCATGGAAAGTGGGCAAGATCCCCACAAAAGACATAGAGTATCATCTGAAGAAAATATCTGATCTACCCAGACATCAGCATTAAGCTGAGAGGAAGTAGTATTTGAGTTTCTTTTAGAAGGGATAGGTTTAATTGAAAGAACATATGTTGGAGGCTCACTTCGGCAGCACATGTACTGAAATTGGAACAGTACAGAGAAGATTAGCATGGCCCCTGAGCAAAGATGACACGCACATTCATGAAGTGTTCCATATTTTTAGAATCTGAAAAATAATAGATATATATATATACATATGTGAAACTGAATCACTTTGCTATACACCTTAAGCTAACACAACATTGTAAATGAACTAGACTTCAATAAAAGAAAAAAATTGGGTAAGTTGGGTGGGGGGAGCAATTGGATCCCCTTCCCCCAATTAATAACATTAAATGCAGGAAACTGACAGGCTTCTTTAGTAAAATAAACATAACTAAGTTAAATAACAGCTATGCAACATAACACACTGTGTTTGTAGTCAATGCATTTAATCGGAGTTTTTGGAGTCTTCATACTAAAGTGGAATAAAAATTGTTTTGAGGATTAGAGATGGTATACACAAAGTCCTTAGCACATAGTAGGTGCCCATGTAGTGCAGTCAGGGCAGCTTCAGGGGCTGATGTCTTCATGGTCATGACATCCTTTGTTTACTGATATAGCAGGTGACATTATTTGTCCAAAGTAGAGAGAGGAAAAATATATTGGTGACATGTGGGACTGTTGAGGTTGTTTCCTCAGGAATTGGTGGGTATTGATCCTACTCTAGCACCTGCCATGAAGGAAACTTACTGTCTTCAGCTGATATGAGCCCCTAGGGGATATGTTAGCATCCCATTGACACAGGGTTATTCTTCCCAAAGATAATGGGTTCAAAATGCAGAGTTAGAAAATCAAAGCCCAATGTTGATCTACCTGGCACCAATCAGTAGGTACAAATGGTGTTTAGGGAGTTTGCAGCTTTCCTATCACCCTTTAAATGACATCATATAATCAGTAAGTCTTAAGTCTACCCATATTCCAGGGAACAGAAAATCACCCCAGGTCTTTACTTCATCCTGCATTACTACATATCACCATTAGATGACAGCAGTTGGCAAATAACTGCGTAGTCCAGGCTGGGACTGATTTTTTTTTTTTTTTAAGGCAGAGCCGGGTCCACACTTGGGAAAGTAAAGCATGGAAGGTGAGTCACATGAAACAGTCTTTCAGTAGGCTTCAATTTTCATTTTTCTCCATTGTTCCCCATCTGATAGCCCATTTGGAAAAAAATGCCCCTGGGTATTCAGTATGTGAGGATTCCAAAGAACAATAGAACAATATCTCCTGAAGAACAGAATGCTGTCAAAGTGTTCTTCCATTGCTGTATCACAGGCCTTTGACTATTCAAGTGATACTGGAGGTATAAGAAAGTACTGTAGCAAATATGGCCTTGCAGTAGATCATGCATCTGATTTAAGATTAGGTAAGTAATGATTTTAGGTAACCCAAGGATACATTGGGTGAAATGTTACCTAAGTAACATTTTGACATGTATAGACTTAACAAGACTTAAGTTTGCTCCCTTTGAGTGGAACCAAGGACGATGTTACAAGAGGAGAAGGGAGACATTTTCAAAAGTAAAGCTGGAACGAAATAAAATAAGGCCCGTTTGAAGAAGAAAAACAGCCAGTGTAAAAAGAGAAAAAAGTGATTTATCCAAAAGATCAAAATCGGTAACTGCTGTTTCACTGATTTGGGCTGAGTTCTCTTAGCCAGCGTTCTGCTCTAATTGACCAATCACAATCGTCCCTCTGAGAGAGAAACTAGTATGCAAATAAAGCCTATGTAAAAGCAAGGACACAACCCCTGGCTCCTATTCTCTCTGAATGAAGAGATCCACAAGTTGTCTCCGGCCTTGAGAAAGCTCTCCAGGCATTGGATGTGCTAAACACTTGAGAAAGCTCTCCAGGCATTGGATGTGCTAAACACTTGAATTCCATCAACTCACCTGATACTCCCGAGGACAGCATGTTAGAAGCAGGGGTTATGGGTTGGATCCCCGGTCCGCGGAGCTAAGATCCCACACGCCTCCCAGCCAAAAAACCGAAACATAAAACAGAAGCAATATTGCAACAAATTCAATAAAGACTGTAAAAAACAAGGAAAAAGAAATGCAGGGTCCAAGACCAAGACTCTTTCCTCCTCCAGGGCAAGACGTGGCAAAGTGAGAGGAGATAACACCAGCCACTGAGGGCTCTGAATTCAGCGCAGGCACCTGCCCCTCTCCTCCGATAGGTGGTTCTCCATCCAGTTCCGCTGACGGAAAGAATCAGAAGAGTGGGAGGTGGAGAAACGTGGGTCCTACCCGCTGCCAAACTGAGACCACAGCCTGCAACTGTTCCCTACCACCACCCACGATGATTGGGCAGCTCACGTCTGTGTTTACAGTAGAGACAGCCATTTCTGTGCTACAACCTTGTCTGTTGTAGTAGTAAAACTGCTTGCTATTTGTTTTGTTTTGAGCATCACGTGGCCACTTCCATCGTAAAGTTTCTCATAGGTCTTCGCTTAATGGTTTTGGCAGACATTGATGACTGAGATGGAGTCATCAGAATGGAGGGCTTTTTTTAATTTCCAGCTTTATAGAGATTTAATTGACATATAACATTCTGTAAGTTTAAGGTGGATGCCTGTTGAATTGATACATTTGTATGTTGCAGAATGATTTCCACCAAGAATGGAGATTTTTTAATCCTATCATTCCTCCTGCATTTATTAGCTAGAATTATCCAATAAAGAATGTTCTCTCAACAATTGTTGAATTACCTGAAACAAAAGAGGCGGTGTAGATGCTTCTTTCTTACTGTCTATTTGTCTATTTTCAGAATAGTGAACTGGTGCCCACACAACCTCCAAACTAACTTGTTGATTTTACATACTTGATGTGTTTCAAAGTGTTGTAATCATTATTTGTTTTTACATTCTTCCCAAATTTGGCCAGTGGGAAATCCTTCAAGTTGTCTCATATAATGTTGCTCTGGGGCATAATAATATGCCCCTAATTCATCTCAAACACTTTCTTCCCCAGAAGTAAAATTAGGCATTTTTCTAAGGAGCCCTGTTCCCTTTAAGATGGAAGTGGTACTTAGATTTTACATTCTGGGTACCCAGAGTGATCATTTAAACTGAGTTGGTCATGCTTCTAGGCCTTTTCAGTGGACAGGACTAGGAAATTTGTAGTTTTTAGAAAGAGAAAAATAAATCATAAATACTGATATTTCTAATTCAAATCAAAGATTACAGAATTTTTACTTCAATTCTTTTATTTTGTTTGTCTTTTTTTACTCTGAAAACCTTATCTCCTAAGTGTGTTAACTTAATTTCTTCGTTGCTTTATCTTGCTGTCTATATAATGGTATTTAAAATAATAATGTGAATATTACCACTAACAACTAGCTGAAAGAATTCAATCTAAAAGATCTTTTTTAAAATTTATTTTATTGAAGTATAGTTGCTTTACAATGTTGTGTTAATTTCTACTGTACAGCAAAGTGATCAGTTATATATACATATACATTCTTCCATATTCTTTTCCATTATGGTTATCACAAGGTATTGAATATAGTTCCCTGTGCTATACAGTAGGACCTTGTTGTTTATCCATTCTCTATATAATAGTTTTCATCTACTAACCCCAAACTCCCAATCCATCCCTCCCTCACCTCCCCTCCCCCTTGACAACCACAGTCTGTTCTCTATGTCTGTGAGTCTGTATCTGTTTCGTAGAAAAGTTCATTTATGTAAGAGATCTTTATGGGGTTTTTTTTGTCCTTAGGATATATCTCCCTAGGAATGTAAAATCGAAATATGTCTTTTAAAATCAGTTGAAATAATTCTTGAGATGGTTATGCCACAGAATTGATACAAAGTTAAGTTCACTTCTTTCCAGTTTATTTTAAAGTTTTAGGGCTTGCTGTGTTTTGTTTGCTTTTCTCTTTGATTTAACTTTGTTTTTAATTATGTAAAATATTTACATGATTCTGAAGTCAAAAAAACAAAATAAATTTCATAGAGAAGTCTATGTCCCCTCCATATCCTCTAATTCCTTTTTCCCTCCATCCCATTTTTTAATTAATTTTTGGTTTATCCAGCTACTGAAATTATAAATAAGTATGTATTTACTATGTCTCCTCCTTTCTTATCTAAACTATAGCATTGTGCAAACACTGTGATGCATTTTGTTTTTGTTACTTAACAATATGTCTCAGCCGTCACTCTATATTACGACGTAGAGGTCTTCCTGATTCCTTTTCACAGCTACATAATATGGCATTGTGTGGATGCTCCAAAGTTTATTTAACTAGCCTCCCTTCGATAGACATTTGGGTTGTTTCTAGCTTTTTGCTAATTGGTTCTCTACATTTGTCTTATTTTGCCCTCCGAAGAGTCCAGTTGGTTTGGCTTAGTCTTATTTTATAGAAAAAGAAACTACTGCATAAGTAGTTAAGGACTTGACCAAAAGTCACAGAGTTAAGTGGGGAGGAGGGAACCAAGGATTCTCCTGCTTCCATAATTTCTGTTCTTTGCACAAATCTATATAATTCATACTTCGGTGTAAATAGCTGGTAACACCTTTGTTTTAGAGTGAGAAGGAAGGGGAGGAAGTGAGAAGCACATGCTTTAGGGTAGATTGTGGAGGAAAATTTAGCCTTAAGTTCAAGGCTGGAATTTCAGGTCTCAGCCAGACTGTGGGAGGAGTATTTGAGGGAACAGCTGGCCTCTCTGGCATTGTCCCCAGTCAAAGGAATGCCACACATTCACAAGCAGGTGGGTCTATTTTTGGCAGAAGGACCTTCTCAGTGCCTGCTAAAATCACATCATGTCCCCTTCTATCGCAGGGCACTTTGCTGTCCTGGTAAATCCCCTCAAGACTCCCTTTAAAGGATATAAAACAGTCCCTTCTCGACTCTTCCCTCATCTGTGACTACCCCCCTTTGTCTTCTTTTGTACTCTACAGACCAGGGGGAAAATGTTACATATACCAAACCACACACAGCAAGCCCAGTTCTGATAAGTAAACATCATTTTACAGTCTTCTTATGGGAGAAATTAAGCTGATATTTACAGGAAGACTTAAAGACTTGGAACAGAATCTTTCATTAATTTTCCCTTTTCCCATCACTCTATTTTTTTAAGGGACAGTGTCAGTTCTGAAGGAACATAAGCCCATATCATAATGTTATTTTAAAATGAGCATCTCAAGGTAGTGCCTCATCTAAGAATATGTTTAGCCCAATCTCCTCCCACCTTCTCCTCTCTGAAATAATCATATTTAGAATAAAGCACGGAGACCACTGTAAGACAGGAGGATCAGCAGCTTTTCAACTTCAAGACACAAATCATATTCACTGCACAGTCCTTCCCAAGGCGAAACAGTGGCCACTACATCTTATAGAGATTTTCCAAAAGGGTTTAAACAAAGGAGCTTTCATCTCTGCCTGAGTAGTCGGAATACGCCATTCTCTCAGTAGTCTTGTTAATAAAGGTTGTATTGTGCCATTGCTACACTTCTGAAACCAAACAGCATAAGTAAATTAGGCACATTATCATTGTACTACAGATGAGGCAGCAGGGGGGATCTGATCTGACCACGTGAGGATCTGACCTCATCATGGATCTGACCAGCTTTCAAAGCTAGTCTGGCTCAGGACTCTCCCCAGCTCAGCTGGGTGGACCCACTCAAGTAAAGCCAGTACCCCATAACTCTGACCTTTGTCTTGTCAAGACCCCATAACTCTGACCTCTGTCTTGTCAACTTTGACATGTGAGTCAATGCCTGAAAGTTCACTCACTCAGCATACATGAAGTTACTTTCTGCCATGTGTCAGAGATGAGGAAGAAAGTTGTGAACAAGACACACACACTCCCTGTTATCTGAGAGAAATGAGGAGAAATAGGGATATAGAAAGACAAATCTATACAAGTTAAGTGTTACAGCAGGACCTTGGGTACATTTTTAAGCTCTTTGTGCCTGTTTGTAAAGGAGGATGACAAAAGTAGCTAAATCACAAGGTTGTTACAAAGAGTAAAACACCTAGTATCAGGCACAGGGTAGGTGTTCCATAAATGTTAGAGTTAGTTATTAAGCGAATTTAAAGTTAATGTAAAGCTAGGTCTTCTCCCTATCCTTTCTGAAGTATATCTTTCTCCTCCAGAGTTTCATTTAATGAACCCAACAAGCCTGTAACATAGATGCTACCCACATTTGGAGAAGTTGAGGCCACAGAGATGAATGGGCTTCTCCAAGTCTTACACCTCACATAAAGTAGTGGTGGAACCCAGATCAACTCATATCAATTCAGCCCCCAAAATTCCTTACGCTTTTAATCCATACTTTATGCTACATTCCCTGTGAGAATCAAAACTATGAATAAATACCCAGAAGAGAGAGAGATTAATTCTATCAGGAAGCATCTAGAGAGGCTTCTTGAAGAAAGAAAGTGGAGCATGCACTGCCCTGCTAATCCACCCATGGCTCCTTACTGCTTTACAATAAGTACAAACCCTTTACCAAAGCCAGAAATCCTCTATTCCTTTCCTTCTCCTTGAGTCCCCAACAAGTCCTATAAGTTATAGCCACGAATTTTATCCCAATACATCATTTTTATCTATCTATCTACTGCTACCACCTTAACCCAAAGTGCCACCATCTCATGTTCAGTTTGGTTTCCCTACTGATCTCCCTGCACCCCTTTCTGCCAACCTAAAATCCATTCTCTGCACAACAGCAAGGGTAAGCTTAAAATGCAAATCCAACTGTGGCACTCCCCCACTTTAAAGTCCTCCAGTAAATATCATTTGTATTTAGAATTAAATCTAAATTCCTTTCGTGACTCTATGTATACATGATCTGGTGTTTGTTTATTATTCCCACTTCATCTAGTCAATGTCTTCTCTCCACTCATTATCCTGCAGCCATAAATGCTTCCTTTATTTTATCCAACAGAAAACATTTTTTATCTCATCTCATGGCTTTGCACTTGCTGTTTTCTCTGCCCAGGATGCCATGGTCTTTTCTTCCAGACTTGTTCCTCCTTATTGTTCAGATCTCACATATCACCTCCTTAAAGAGATCTTCCCAAGACACTTCATTTAAAATAGGACCCCATTCCTCCTGCCCCTCCCACCCACCCCGTTTTTTTCTATTACTGCACACTGTTTAATTCCTTTAAGGTGCTAATACACTCTATAGTTTTTAATGACATATTTATTTGTTGACTGGATCCCCATTGAAATGTAAAACTCCAAGAAGATGGGGATTTTGTCTATATTGCTCCATATGGTATCCTGGGCTTATAGTAGACATTCACGACATAGTTATTAAAAGGATGCAAGGAAGGGAGGAAAGGAAGTTTCAACAGCATTTTTTCAGAAGCATAAGACTTGAGCAGGTAAATGTATAAGGAAAGTAGGGAGGCAATTCATAGCAGAAGGAACAGCTTGAACACAAATCTTGAGTCAGATGAGTTCAAGATTTGTTTAAAGAAAGACACGTGTACTAATGTGCCCAGAAAGTAGCTGTATAAGGAAACTAGCATCTTCAATCAGTTTACAAATGCTTGTCAAATGCCTGTGGTGTCACAGATACTGTGCTGGATGTTCCCGTTACATACTGCTGCATAGCAGATTATCCTAAAACTTAGTGGCTTAAAACAATCACAATCATTTATCTTCCTCACAAAGCTGCAATTTGAGCAGAGCTCAGCAGGGGCAGCTCATCTCTGATCCACGTGGCATTGGCTTGGTAGACTCAACTAGGGGCTGGAAGATTGACTTCCAGGATGGTTCACTCACATGGCTAGTTAGCACTGGCTGTCGCCTGGGAGCTTGGCTCCCACTGTGAGCTGGGGCCCATGCTTCCTCTCCCTGTGGACATTTCTACAGATTGTTTGAGTTTCCCCACAGCACAGTGGTTGGATTCCAACAGCAAGGGTCTAAAGGAGAGAAGCAAATGTGCATGGCATTTCTATGACCTACCTTTGGAAATAACATATCATCCCTTCAGCTCTACTGTTTGAGACAGTCACAAAGTTCCATCCAGTTTCAAAGGGAGGAGACAGGGAATCCACCTCTGAATGGGGAAGTGACAAGGTTCTAGAAGAATACTTGAAATAGGAGATATTGTTGCAGCCATCTTTGTGAAATAGCAATACAATCTACTACTCAGGGATACAGCAGTGAGCTCGAAATTACAGTACCTGCCCTCAGGAAGCTCGGACTATAATGAGGAAGACAAACCCATATGGTTTTGTAAAGTGTAAGTTCAGTGATGGAGGAAAAATAAAGTGTTAAGCTGAGACCAAATGACCTGTTGCTACACTCAAAATTTAACAGCTTAAAATAATAATTACTTGCTTTCTCACAGTTCCAGTGGGTTAGGAATTCAGGAGTGACCTAGGTTGTTCTGGTTCAGAATCTCTCATGAGGCTGCAGTCATCACATCAGACTGGACTGCAATCGTTTAAACTCTTCTGCTTCCAAGATAGTTGCTGGCAGGAGGCCTCAGTTTTTTACTACATGGACCCCTCCACAGTGCTGCTTGAGTGTTCTCACAAAATGATAGCTGGCTTTCCCTAGAGTGGGTCATCCAAGAGAGAGGGCAAGGAAGAAACTGCAACTCCTTTTATGACCTAGTCATGGAAGCCACACAGCATCACTTCTGTTATATTCTATTCATTGAGCCCATACTCAAAGCCAGAGAATTAAGCTCCACCTCTTAAAGGGAGAAGAATTTGTGAACATGTTGAAAGCCATCACAGACCTTATCTATTATGCAATGGAAAGAAATTTAGGAAGAAGTAATAATTGGGTCAGACATACTTTAGATAGATCAACCTGCTGGTGATACACTGGATAGATTTGAGAAAGGTAAGATTGAAGGTCTGCAGACAAATTAGAAGAATCCTGAAATATCCCAAAAAGAGATCAAACAAGTCTAAGTAACTTGTAGCAATAGAGGATGAGATGGGTTTAAAAAATGCTAAGGAGGCAAAATTGTGTTATGAAAGAAATAAAAACATTCAAAAATTAGATGTCATATTTTAGACTTGAGTGTCTGATTGGAGTAATGGTTACCAATCAAGATAGAAAATCCATGAGACAAAGCAGATTGAGGAGAAAGAGAAAATTCAGCATTAGATATTTTGAGTTTGAGCTTCCAGTTTTAGTGAATGAATAGTAATAGGTTTTTGTTTTTGTTTTTTTTTTCTTGCCACTGCAGCATTTATTTTTGTCTTATTTTGTTAACAGCCTCATTTTTACAAGGTGATCCTATCCTCACCCACTTTGCTTGGACAGGGCCGTACCCAGTGATGTGCTGGTAAATGATCTCTCCAAAATAAGTAAACAAATAAAGCCCTAGTTTGTAGTGTGAAGACTCCCACCTTTTCAAATTTAATTCTCCCAACAGTTTAACAACCAACTCAGAAAATTACTGGAATGTTATAATCAACTGGCCCTGGTACAATGGGACTATATCTCTGGTTTAGCGATGAATCACATGACCCAGATCTAAGCCAGTCAGCACACTGAATTTCTTCTTAACATGGTGACTGGTTCAGAGATGGACATTTTAGCCAATCAGAGCCAATGAGATGCAAAGAGATTCTTGTTATGCATCTGGGAAGATACTTTTATTTTTCCTTGATACTTGTAATTAAGAGATAATGCAACAGCACTATTACACCATGTGAAGCTGCAGAATGGAGTGAGCCCGCCCTGTGCAAAACAGAACAGAGAGATGGAAAGAAAGTAAATCTAGATGACATTATTTAAGCCATAAATCTAGCTGTAGCTAAAACTAACTTTATTCATAGACTTTCCAATTAAGTGAGCCAATAAGTTCTATTTTCCTTTTTCTTCTTTCTTTCTTTTCTTTCTTGTGTAAGTAAATTTTGTTTTTCCTTTCCTTTACATTCAGAGTTTCTCAGCTGATATTATATGTGACATCCAGATCCTTGGTTATATAAATCTGAAGCTCAGCAGACAAGTTCAGGATTGACAGAATTTAGTGAAAATTTAATCGATGAGAAGAAAAAAATTCACCAAGGGAGAGAACCATCTTGCTAATCATAATTTTCTTAAAATTCTATAGAATGAGAGATATGGGAGCAACGTTAGAGATCATCCAGTCAAACTCCTTCACTTAACAATTATGAAAACTGTGTCTCTAAAAGGTTCAATACTTTGTCCAAGATTACTTGGCTCTTTAGTCTTTAGAGCCAAGACAAAAACCCTGATTTCCTGACTCCTATGTATCCCTTTTCCCAATCATGGCAAATTCTGAGTTATAGGATCTAATTTAGCTGAGCAAGTACATATTGTATTTATATTATGAATAAGTAAATGTATCATATACTACTTTTCAGTTTAATGGATAGCACTTTACTATTTCAGAGCACCTTGTATAATTTAACTTTCTTGCCAACACTGTAAAGTAGGTGGGACAAGTATTTTAGAGATAAGAAAATCTAGGCTTGGACTATTTGAATGACTTTTCAAAGGTCAACTAGCCAGTGAATAATAAAGTCAGCAATAGAATCCAGGACACTTGATTCCTTCCTCCAATGCTCTTTCTTCTGCCTCTCTTTCAACTTAATGATGTTTCATTGCAAATGCTTAAGGTGTAATTTAGATAGCACAACTTCCCTGGATTTGAGATGGCTTCTCATAATCGTCAGAAATATATATTCTAATATGTTCGCTCTCTGCACTATTTCTGTAATTCTCCAGGCTGCGAAGACTCAATCTGCTTAGTAATCAAGGTGTCAGCACAGATGGTTTCACAAGAAATGTATTTGTTTCCAGGGCTACTGTAACAAATACCACAAACTTGTTGGCTTGCAAAAATGGAAATCTATTCTGTCACAATGCTGGAGGCCAGAAGTCCACAACCAGGGGTCATACTCCCTCCAAAGGCTCTAAGGAAGGATCCATTCCATGTCTCTTCCAGCTTCCAGTGATTGCTGGCATTCTCAGCTTGTGGCCACATATCACACAAATCTCTTCCTCCTTCTTCACATAGACTTCTCATTGTGCCTGCCCTCTGCATATCTCCTATAAGGATACTCGGCATTGGATGTAGGGCCCACCCAGATAATCCAGAATGATCTTCTCATCTCAGTATCTTTTACCTTAATTACATCTACAAAGACCCTTTTGCCAAATAAGATAACCTGCCCAGGTTCTGGGGATTAAGACATGGATATATCTTTTGGGGGGTCACCATTGAGCACACTATGAGAGGCAAAGGAGAAGGATTATTTATTTATTTATGTGTTGACAGGAGAAGAGTTATTTACCCAAAGGTCAGAGGGCTTACAAGTGGAGTGAATCAAAGATCTGCTGCACCACCAGTGATGACAAAGCACTCTTTTCCAAAGGTGACCTTCAACTCATTTACAAATTTTGAAAAGATCTAAGTGGTCCATAACACATTCTCTGAAAAGATGCCTTGCCATCAGCTTTGTCAGCTAACTGTGGGTCATGGGCTAGAGGGTGAAAATGTATCCAACAAGTAGTGACTGGCTTACATGCTTAGGCATGTGCCCTGTTTATACGATACCCTCTGCCAGAGTTAGCTTCATGCCAAGAGGCAAACTTGAAAAGCCACTATTGAAATAAGAGCTCCTGTTTTTGTCTGACCAGAATATCAGATTCTTTGCATCATTCACTCTCTTGGAGAATCAACAACTAGACCATCTGTGCTTCTCCCATTGTCCTTTAAATAAAGATTAATATGTGTTTTTTTTCCAACTCCAGGGCTATGTCTGTGATGTATCATAATCTATAGACCTCACATATAAGGCACAGTCTTTCAGAGGCTAGTGGCAGCTCTACTGTATGCTTCTTCTTCCAAGGGAAAGACACCTTCTTGTTTACAGTCTCCGAAAGAGAAAAATAAAGAAAATACGCTTACTGAGCATGCTGGGCATGTTCCATTTGCCCCCAGATCCACTCTCCATCTCTCTCTACTCTGCTCCCCAGATCACTTCCTGTGACCTTAATGGACTCTCTTACCAAATGGCTTCAAGTTGGGTTTGGCCACTAGAGAATTCTGAAGGAATTGGAGGGAGAGAAAGCAAGAGGGAGGGAGGGAAGCTACTCTGTTCATTTCCCAGGCCCCCAGTTGTTGCCAAGGGCTGGCAATATCTCTCACGGAGGTCTCAGCACCTCTCTGGCAGCTCCCTCGGCACAGCTTTCTCCGTCTCCAAGTCCCAGGAAACACTGCTTTTACCCAGACTTTCAGGCCTGGAGCTGGTATCCCTAGAGTATTGCACTATCTTATTTTTTTATTGAAGTATAGTTGATTTATAATGTTGTGTTTGTTTCAGGTGTACAGCAAAGTGATTCAGTTACACATATACATATATATATTCTTTTTCAAATTATTTTCCATTATAGGTTATTACAAGATATTGAACATAGTTCCCCATGCTCTACAGTATGTCCTTGTTGTTTGTCTATTTTATATACAGTAGTGTGTACCTGTTCCTCCCAAACTCCTAATTTAGCCCGCCCATCCCACCCCATCCCACCTCCTGCTTTTCCCCTTTGGTAACAATAAGTTTGTTTTCTGTCTGTGTGTCTGTTTCGGTTTTGTAAATAAGCTGATTTGTATCATTTTTTAGATTCCACATATAAGTGATATCATATGATATTTGTTTTTCTTAGTACAATAATCTCTAGGTCCATCCATGTTGCTGCAAATGGCATTATTACATTCTTTTAAAGGCTGGAAATAGTCCATTGCATGTATGTGTGTGTGTGTGTGTGTGTGTGTGTGTGTGTGTGTGTATATATATATATATATATACACACACACACTACATCTTTACCCATTCATCTGTAGTATATATATATATATATATATATATATATATACACACATATATATATATATATATATATATATATATATATATACACTACATCTTTATCCATTCATCTGTTGATGGAAACCTGGGTTGCTTCCATGTCTTGGCTGTTGTAAATGGAGTATTGCATTATCTTTTGTGGTTTTCCTACACTTTACATATACATTTTTTAAATAGTCCTGCTACTACACTTTCCTCAAATTTTCCTACTCTGAATGGACCACCTGTTTCCTAAAGGGACTCAGGCTGATGAAGCCCAATCCTTTCAAGGTTTTCTTCCAGATGTCCCTTTATTTCAGTGTTTACAACAGCCCTACAGGGTAGGTACTCTTAACCCCATGTTACGATGAGGAAATTGAAGCTTACTGAGGCAACATAACTTGTCCTAGGAGACAAGCTAGCAAGTGAGGAGTTAGGATTCAAACCCAGATTTGTCTAACTTCAAAGACCTTGGATTTTTAGCTATTTCTCCTCAACACTGAAGAAATGTCTTTTTTAATTATTGAGTTATAATTGACATATGATATTAGTTCCAGGTGTACAATATAGTGATTTCATATTTTTACACATTGCAAAATGATCCCCATGGTAAATCTAGTTACCATCTGTCACCATATAGGGATATTACGATATTATTGAGTATATGCTCTATGCTGTACAATACGTCTCGTTACTTATTTATTTTATAGCTGGAAGAAATGTCTTAAAGGATGCCTGGAGAAACAAAGCATTTTAAGGCACAAAAATGGCTTAAATGCTTTATCAAAGTTAAACTTTATAAAGCCATTCTGAGGACCCATCTCTCCTTAGTATTGCATAAGGAAAAAAAAGAAAAAAGACAGCCCTACCTATCAGCCACAATAATTGGAATGTAATTGACATCTTTACTGTATTCTCCTAAAAAGAGGCCAGGAGTAAATTACATTTTCAATGCAGAGCCAGACTTCTTAAAAGCCTCTTTCTTTCCTTCATCATTTTTTCTATGTATTCCATATATGGCAGCTACTCACAAAATCTTTTCCAACCCACCCTAAGCTTTCAAGATTTCTCCCAACAGGCTCCCTGTCTCCATCTTTTCTGGATTCCTTTATCCTTTCTGGATATTTTCCCTCCTACCAGTAACTCTGCCTTTCCAATGAAAATCCCTGTTGTCTCTTCCAGGCTTTTCCAGATTTCCCTTTGGCACCATGTCCAATTAACACAGCTAAAGAGCTGGATTGATTTATCAATCAGAGCAGCACAAGCATCTTCTGGGGAGAGTGGGAGTTACGTTAAGATTTCAAATAATTTTTTCTCTATATAATATAGATGTACTCAGTTTTCGAGGAGAAAAGATTTTGGTAGCACATATGAAATCTATACTAAGGATGAAAGATAAACTATAAGTACTGGAGCATGGGAAGGGTAATGAGAGGGGTAAAGGGAATATTCAGTTCACATCTTATTCATTCCCTCAACTTCCCAGTGGGCTGCCAATGTAGTACAAATATTTGTTTCAGTTCAATCGTGTGAAACACCAGACATATTTTATTTGAGAAACAGCATTATGGCTACATATTTTATCCATCATAAATTGTGTTTGCACTTAAAATTATAATTATTAATAATGATATTTATTTCCCTATCAATCGATTTACCATTAGTTCTTCTGTGTCCCAATTTCTAACCAGGTAACTACACAGTCATCCCAGCAATACCCCCAAAGCAACTTCTACCTCCTGGAGAGTGATTGTAAAATCCGCTACCTTTCACATCTTTCCTTAAACACCTTAACTGATGGAAATTCAGGAAAAGATAGAATGGGTCTACAGTCAAGACAAGCTATTTGCAGTAGGTGCTTTTAAAAAAAAATCATTTATGGGTTGAAAGTAGTTCATCTGGAAGTATTCTCTTCGGCTAGCCAAAAAAAAAAAGTTGATTAGCTCTAGGACTTAAAAGACAGACAGACCCTCACAGGAACATTAGACAATAACCCAATTCATCCTGAATCCAGAGTTCATAAGATGACAAGGATCTTCATTTTTCTGGCCTCAAGAAAGGCATCAACCAAACTGAAAAGGAGACAGTTTGTTCTTTTTCTAGAGCCCGGTAGGGTAGGGAGTAGAGGAGGTGAGAAAGCTATCATTTGCTGAGCCCTGCTGTGTGTTAGACACTGTTGCACAAGTTAATAACTTACCCTAGGGCACAAAATAAGAAAAGAAAGCAAATACAGAGGCCAAGGGTTAAGGAGTATTTGTATGTTCATTATCTGGTCTCTCCACCTCCACTGTTCTAGAAGTTGTAACATCTAGGGGAGCAAGCAGCTTTTCAGTCTGTTGCTGAATCCCCAGAGCGTCACATAGCACTTGACACATTAAAAGGAGCTCAATGAACATATGCTAAGTAAATGAGCAAATGAATGAGTTCTTTCTTACTTCATAGTCCAGGGTTATCCTACTCCACCTTACTTGTGGCTAGAAAAACAAAACTCAAACGGCACTTGCTCTGAGATTTTAAGATGTCTCCCCTGCGGTGTATTGATATCAGGATAGAGTTTTTTCCTTTACAAACCAAACCTCCCCGTCCAGATAAATTATCATGGAAAATGGCACAGTACTATCAAATTGGAAATGAAAACCACAATTCATGTTTGCAAACAAACACAATACCCTTAATGATCATGAGACCACCTAACTTCGACTCCCACAGTTAACTTGAGAGCAAATTGGAAAGTTCAGCAGAAAAATTACATTATAATGAAAATTCCCATGAACTAATGTTGCTTTAGGTTTGCTTTGGCTGTATTTGCAGCCAAAACCCAGTCAATCAACCAATTGTTCACCCTACACTATACCAAAAGAGTGGTTTGTCTGATTTTTTTTTTTTTTTGTCATTGAATTGATGAATTGCTTTGGCATCATGTAGCCAGCTTTTATCTTGGGAAATAATAATTTTCTACTGGGAGAGCTATTCAGCTGTGTGGTAGTACTTTATCACCAGCTGTGCATAAGTGGTGCTGTTTGCAATTTGATAAACGGGCACAGAGGCTCAGAGGTCCCCAAACACAAGTCTAATATGTAAACATAACCAAATCGTACTATTAACCAGGGGATCGAGTTGTGATTGCTCATCCTTCTCTGTCTTTTTCAACTTCTTGGTAAAACATCCTCATACCTCATTCTGCACAGGCGAAGGGAGGGATATTTTTCAGTCTTAGATGGCACTAGAATGAGAGTTAAGTATTTTCCACCTGTTCTAAACTGAATTTGTGATTGGAGAAAACCACATCAAAACAATTTCATAAGAAAATGGAACACTTCCAAAGGCTTTTAAGCTCATTTCAAAATACTGAGCAGTACCTAAGGAATGCAGAATAGCTTATTCTTTCAACTTTTCTCTACAAAGACTTTGGAATCATAGAATTTCAGGTTAAGAGGAACTAGAAATGCCAAACACACACACACAAATAATACACACACACACACACACACACACACACACACACACACCCCTCCTTTCTAGACAACTAAGAACTAAAGTTAATTATTTAATTTAAGCCTTGCCAACAATTATGCCTTTTCTTCATTTTAAGAATTATGAAACTGAAGCAGAAAAATGAAGCAACTTACTATGTGTCCTATACTTGGTAAGTGCCAAAACTGGAACTCAATTCCATCCCTAAGTCCCAACTAATACTCTGCACCACTTTGTTTCTATGATACTGCTGCCAACCTACACTTGACTTCCTTTTTTGGCCATGAACTCAGTCTATCCAATCCTCAGACATCTCTGTTTGAGTATTCTGCTCTGTGTTAAAAGTTGCCTTTCTGTAACTCCTACCTATTGAACCTAGATGTAGCCTAGGGCCATACTGAATAAGTGTAATCTCTCTTCCAAGTGACAGGGTTTTGAATATTTGAAGCTGACAATCGTGTC
This sequence comes from Tursiops truncatus, assembly GCF_011762595.2. Taxonomy (NCBI): domain Eukaryota; kingdom Metazoa; phylum Chordata; class Mammalia; order Artiodactyla; family Delphinidae; genus Tursiops; species Tursiops truncatus. The sequence continues at coordinate 26,107,230 of NC_047047.1, forward strand.
ACATGGAGCTCTCTTTCTTGTGGGTTAATATTCCCAGATCCTTCAGCCATCCTTCATATAACATGGTTCACTCTCTTAATTGCTTTCTACTTTATACATGTTCCTCTTCAACTGTCATCTGGCCTCACCAAGAAGACCGGAAATCTCACCATCCTCAATCTATCAATGCAGCAAAAATCGAATTAAGATTTCTCCATTCTGCACCAATCCTATGTTTTGAAACCTCCACTTTATGGGCACCCAAACTTGCCTCAGAGTCTCGCAACCCTCACATAGAGTGTGAAATCTCTAACAATGCTCGTCTGAAAACACTAAGCAAAACCTCTATGAAATTAATCAGAGATCCCAATGGGACTCTGTATTATGCATCCTAATCCACTTGAATGTCCTATCTCTCTCCTCAAAGCCTCATGGTCCAAAGATACCCTATCTCTAAGGAGTTCATAAATTCTTAAGTGTCTGCCACAAACCCAGTCACTCTTCTAGGAAAGTGGTCCCAGGTGGCCTTCCTTGCCAGAGTTGTCATTAATGTTAATAAGGTATAGTCACCTGTCACCCTTGCCATTGCTGACAAGACTGTCCCAAGGGGCTGTACAAGGTCTGGTTACCTTTGGAGCAACTATCATGAACTACAGGGAAAATGATGAGATTCTTATCAAATGGTGCCCCAAAAACCTCATTACATACTCTCCTTAGAAAATATGTCAGAAAGATAGTCTCCAAGCTCAAATGTGTGAGAAATATGTTTGTTTTAATTTCTTGACTTTATTTCTATTGCAATTTCCCAGATTACTAGAGGTTTAATCTTAAGAAATTGAGGAGTCCCTCTCCTTTGAAAGGGGTTACCTCTAATTTGAGGGGATTTTAAGGAGTGCTACTACATCCTGCATGGTTGGGATGAGGGCATCTGATTTGGCTTATTTAACCTCACAGGCATCAACTGAGCTGTCTCCCTTTTTAGGTCCCCTTTCCTGTCTTCAATCATTGATTCAATCATGTTTGGAATAGATGGTCTCCATTCTTTATTTTTTAAATTTATTTTGGCTGTGCCGGGTCTTAGTTGCGGCACGTGGGATCTCCATTGCAGCATGCGGGATCTTTTAGTTGCGGATTGTAGACTCTTAGTTGTGGCATGCAGACTTCTTAGTTGCAGCATGCACGTGGGATCTAGTTCCCCAGCCAGGGATGGAACCCGGGCCCCCTGCATTGGGAGCACAGAGTCTTACCCACTGGACCAAACAGGGAAGTCCCTATGGTCTCCACTCTTGACTCTAGGCTTTCTCCTGGCTAACTTCCTAAACACTCAGGGTCATTCTTTGTACTTATGCCAGACAGAACTACAGGAAACTCACTAGGGCTGTTTATGACTCTTTCCTCCTTTGCATTTTCCCAAATCTCTGGGATAGTCTGTTCATATGTATCCTTTCAGATTCCCTCTGAATGCTTAGACTTTTGAAATACAAATATCAAGGAAAAACTCTTTCTTTCGCCTTCTGATGTGCCATCATATTCCTGAGACAATGAGCTCAGAACCTCTTTCCTGTTACATAATAGCAGAACGAAATTCTAGGAATAAAAACGTTTAAAATGACATTCCAAAAAGCATTAGTCTTTTGCAAGTAGAAGATGAGGGCACACAAAAAGATGGAAAAATCACTCAAACTCAGTAGCTGCCCCAAATGAGAATACAGGAAGTTTTCTGGTTACCATTACTATCCTTATTTCATAGGCGACCAAACTAAGATTATGAGAGGTTAAGAAACATGTGCACAGTCACCTACCTAGTAAATAGTAGAACCAGGATTTGAGCCCAAAAATCTGACCCCAGAGTAATGCTCTTAACTACTTCTGTGACAAGGAAAAGAGGCAGGAAGGAAAACCATAATGAAGGGCAATAGTGAACTAATGTTATGAAGAAACAGAAAATGTATAGTACCACAGAAGTATGTAATGAGGGTCAAAGGAAGAATGCGGGGATCTGATCTAACCTGAAGCTTAAGAATAGATCTCTCTGAAGAAGTGACCTTTGGGCTGAGATCTGAAAGGTTGCCTAGGAGCTAACTGGTCACCAGGAAGAAAGATAGCACGTGCAAAGGCCCTGAGGCAGGATGAGCACAGCTTTGTGTAGACCTGAAAGGAGGCCAGGACGCCTGGAGCAGAGGGAGTGTCAGGGAGACTGGCGAGGGATGAGGTTAGAAAAGGAAACAGAAGTCACTTCTGGCTGGGCCTTTTAAACTATGTTAATGAATTTTACTAGAAATGGCCATCCCATCAGAAGAACCTCAGGTCCTGCGTTTATATTGTCTCTTCAAGCATTCATCCTGAATGAACTAACAAGACTTCGAAGTCACAAGGTGTAAAATCTGATTGGTTCAACTTGGCTGATGTAGTCCCCACTTATCCAATCAGCAGGAGGGGCAGGATCACATGGTCGTCAGAGCCAATCATCATGAGGAAGAGTGGGCGTTCTAACACAAACAAATATATGTATCTGGGCACAGGTTGCTGCATTGACCAGCATCTCTGAAATTACAAGATCCCCAGACATACTCAGGTTTACCCTGGGCAGTGGGTTTTATTGTAAAGATAAAACGGGACATTAAGTAAAACCTGATGTTCATTCAGAAAACATTAGCTCTAGCAATGCACTGCACACAGCAGAAGCACTAACCATTCCATCACGTGATCAGCCTCTCAGCAGCAGGCCTCCAGTCTGAATGCGTTGCCATTAAGGTTTCTTGGCATTAAGTCTCAGGGTCTGCTTCTTCTCCTCCTGTTATTATGACATAACTCTCTCTATCTTCTGGTCCAGTTCCACAAAAGCGAGGGTCTGACTGAGCCGAGCAGTCACCTTCTAGTATTAGGCTTCCATGTTGAAGAGCATGCTTCCCACGGGTCATTTCTGGGCAAAAGCTAAAGAGACCTGCCATCACCCCAATGACATTTCCTCCCCGGAGAGCAGAAGGCGGCACAGTGGTGCTGTGGGTGGAGCATGAAAACTTACACAGTGTTGTTTTTAAGTTAATTAGAAAGGTTAACTTAAAAACATTTTTAAATAGAAAGCTTTCATGTAAAATTCCAGATTTCCAGCTGCCCTTGAAAATTTGGAATATCAGACAACACTAGCCACAGTCAACAGATACTGAGTAGTGAGTGACCCGTGACCCCTTTAGAGACCCATAAGCTCTCAGTTCAACATAGTCTCCAATATCCCTACTGTCAACCAGCTTCACTGATTTACTTACATGCCTGACCCTTGTAGGCATCTGAGTTGGCAAGCACTAAAGTATGTAATTACGTGCACTTTTCTCAAAAGGGAGTTCATGGTGAGGCAGGCACTTAAAGAGTCACTGACTACAGGACTGTCACAATATGAAGTTCAGAAACTCTACCCTAGTATAATTTCACTGCTACTGGCAACCCCTGAAACAATTTTGAGATAGTCTCTGAACACAGTTAACTGGGGTCCCTGCCAACTGCTGCCTATAAGGCAAGTGAACCTTCACTCTACTATGATAGCCTAACCAGACTCGACCTGATGATTTTGAGAAAGGTTAAGGATAGAGGAATGGCTCCTAGACGCTGGACCAATTCCATTCCACATCTTAGGTCATCCCGCTCTGCCCTAATAATACCTGTTACAAAACACAGTAATAGGATCTCCTTGCCAAGCTATGTGATCCTCCTGGCTATCAGATGGCCCAGAGGAATGGATATTCATGCTGGTAAAATTGGGCACTTAGCCCCTAAACTAGCACGTTCAGGCTAGCATGTAGCATGTCTCAGTCTTGAGATGCTATGGCTTGTGGTAAAAACGCATCTTACGGGCCAAACTGGTGTCCACCTACCGGCCAACCACGTGACCTTGGCCAAGCCCCCTTCATCTTTTTCAGGTTCAATTTCTTCATACACAAAATGTAGATAATAATACGGACCTCTGAATATTTTGAGGATTAAAGGCAGTGATGGGTGTCTTCCTTCTTTACCCAGGTAGGGTATAAAATAACTTCAAACCCAGCTATTTGAATTAAATTAAACCTCTCTAACCACCCGCAGCCCCCTCACCTTAACATCTTAAGAAGTTTCTTCTGGCCTCTTTCAGGTTACCACTCCTCCCAGGGCTTTCCCCAGTTCAAATATTTAGCCCTTGTTTTACAGAGAGAAAAGCTGCTCAGTCCCACAGGTGGCTGCATACTTTCAATGAGGCTGCAGCTGCCACTGTTTCAGAGTAAAAGCCGCCTGCCCCCTTGGCTAATTCACTACCAAAGCATCCCACTGTGCTGCCACATGCCCCTGACCACCAAACCCACAAGGCCAAGATGGGGCCCGGCTCAGTGCAGCTGCTGTGGTCAGCAGGCGCACAGCATGGGTGCAGAAAGAACCTCTGTGGATGATACAGGAGGGACCTGTCTCCCCTGGAGGCATATGTTGCTACGGAAGCTTCATTTGCCTATCCCATCTCTTGGGTCAGTTTTCATATTACTAACGTTTAGGCTACCTGGCTGATGTTTAGGTTATAACTGATGTCTTCTCTCCCCTATCCCTGCCTTAACCAAGAATTGGTTCAGTCAGCACTGATTCTCCTTTGCTTTACTCTAGCATAGAGACAATAAAACTAAGTATTCAATTTTCCTAGCTGCAATCTAGCTAGCAGTGGTGATGTGACACAGTTCTGACCAATGATATGTAAGTTTAGTGACACACACTCTCAGCCACTTTCCCAAAACAGACCTCCCATCCAGCATGGCTGAGTTGGAAAGCATTTCTGACACAGCATCACCCTGTGACAGAACCATTCTTTCTCACGACTTCCTTAGTCTCCCAGGTCCCTGGAGGTAGAGAAAGACCTTCCATGTCACACTCTCCAGCCCGTCTCCTACAACGGGATGAGTTTGTTTCATCCATGAGAAAACATCACAAACGGATAAAAGTCCTGGTCCAGCACCAGGCACAGAGTGGATGCTCCTCTTGACCTTTTGATACTATTTGAAAATTCAACTATGAGCGTATACTATTTTCCTGACTAAAAATTTACTATCATTAGTGTCTAACTGAGGCTTTTTCATTATGTTATTAGAAAGAAGCAACAGAGCACTTAGAGGGAAATATATAACTGTCCCAAGCATTTTGTGTCTGAAACAAATACTTCAGGATTTGGATAAGTAGGAGGAAATCTAGATTCTATTTCCAATGAACACAATGCTTGACTAAGCCATAGAATCAAGGATGTAAGCTGTCTGGACTTAGACTAGACAGCTTGGACACAATGCCCAGTATGTTTTTGGCCTTCAACCTGGGCAAAAGGCAATGTCTGTGACCCATTTTGAGTCACGACAGCTTATTGGCTCATACTGAACAACATCTCTTCTATTCTTAAAAAGTGGATTAATGTGGAATTTGCTGTCTCTGCTATGATCCCTTAAAAGGGCTACGATTACGGAGCCAAGCAAGGCCATCCGAGGTGGAGGCTTATTCTTGCTGTGTGTGCACTTGACAGTTTTCTCTGAGTGGTTCCCCAGTCCCATGCCTCTAAGGCCACAAGTGTGCTATCCTGCGGGGCCCAGCCAAAGAACTCCGGGTTGTGCCTTTCATCAGTACATTCAAGGCCAACGCCACACGAAATTTATTTCAGCTGTCTCCCAGCTCAGTTCTCACTTCTACAGAGAGAAGAATCCGCTAATGGAGACATTTGGTTTCAGTGTATGAGATTGTGCTGAAAGAAGAGACTCTTTAATGTAAAAATAGAGAGAAATTATTTAATTCATCATCAATCAGCAACTTTTCTTTAAGAGTTTACTGAGTACCCGGAGCGGGGCAACATGTGAGTGCAGTGATAAATAACATGGGCCCCGGAATCAGAAAGACTTGGGTCTGAGTCCTGCTTCTGTCAGATATTTAAGGTTGAGCCACACGATATTCCCAGCATTCAGTCATTCTGAAATGTAACTCTAGGCAATGAGGAGGCACATTCTCTCTTAGCATAGCAAAACCAGATGATTTGTTTATATGAAATGGGTTCTGTGTTATGGTAATAGGAAGAAAACTAATCTCTCATGAAGGATAATAAAAGTTTTTTCCTGAATGAACCTTTCTGCCTGTCCGGTATCATTTAATATCCATTCTACGGTATTGTTGGGGACCAGGCTTTTTCTATCCTCTGGTTCCACCATCCTTATGACATGACTCTCATCCTCATGATGGCAGGAGATGTGTTGCACCTTCAGCCATCATGCCTGTTTCCCAATCAAGAAGAAGGTAGGAGGACCACAGGTCTTCTACCTAATGGAAGCCCTTCCCATCAGACTAAATTTACATACCATTGGTCAGAACTGTGTCATATCTCCACCGCTAGCTGGATTGCAGCTCGGAAAATTGAATACTTAGCTTTCTTGTCTCTGTGTTAGAGCAAATCAAAGGAGAATCAGTGTTGAGTGAACCAATTCTTGATTAAAGCAAGGATGGGAGAGAGAAGACATCAGTTATTTAATGAGCTATTCATTTATGTTATGTTTATTTCCACAGTCAGATGAGGGACTAGGGTTCAGGGAAACTGCAACAATTACCCAAAACGTAAAGGTAGGAGTCCAGCCCAAGTCATTCCAACTCCAACATTTTCGCTCTTGAAAAGAACTTTCCTTGCTTTGGACAAGAATGTAGAGTTTCCCTTTAAGCACCTCAAGCCAGAGTAATGGTCTCCCCGGGTCCCCACTTCGGGCCGGTGGGGGTGGCCGAGGGCAGCCGAAGACGTGCGTACATGCGTACGTGCGTGCGTGCGTGAGAGCGTGCGAGGCCGCGGGGTGGGCCGCGCGCGCCGCGAGTGTTCCAGCCAGGCCCTCGGATCGTTGTGCTCGCCTCACGCCGGCCCGAGTTCGCAGCAGCGCTGGGGGCCCCGGGCCTGTGAGCACAAAGAGGGAGCCGAGGGCCGGGCGGGAGCACGGTGGCGGCAGCTGAGGCCCCGGCCAGGCCCCCTCCCCTCAGCCTCCCTCCTGCCCGTCTGCCACGCCCCCGCCGGCGGCGCCGCGCCCCTCCCCCAATCGCCATACTAGCGCGGTGCGGGGGCCGCGCGCGAAGACATGCGGGAGAAGCTGGAGCTGAGGCTGGAGTCGCTCTTGGGGACCGAGCCCGCCGTCTACCCGTGGCCGCTGCCGGTCTACGTAAGTGCCGCCCGTCCCCTCCTCCCGGACCCCCTCCCCTCTTCCCCCACGGCGCGCGCTGAGCCCACCGAGAAACGGAGCGACTCGAGTCTCCAGACCCTCTTTGGATCCCCCCTTCCCGCCCCGCCGTGGTTCTCCGCGGCAGTTTCCAGCCCCCGCGCGCAGGGTGGGCAGAGGGGAGCCGGCGCCGTCCGGGGGCGCCGACTCGGCCGCGGGGACCCCGCGCTTCCGAGGGGCGCCCGAGCCGGTCTGCGGTTGGCTCTGCAGGGCTGGGGACCCCGGTTCCCCCGGGCCTGGACTGCCGGCGGGCTTGCCCTTCTGTACTTTAGGATCTGACATGTAGGGTTTCTTTTTCCTGGTAGTGTATTCTTAGCGCTGTCAACGTGCTTAGTTGTTTTTTTTTTTATTTTTCAGGGCACCCTTTCCTCCCTCACTCCAGTTTTTTTTTGTTTCTGTTTTGTTTTGTTTTAGTTAGGCATTTTGTCCCTCTGATCTTGAGTGGGTGGGCTGGCAGGACACTTGGAGAGGAGGCGTTCTGTCCCCTGATCTTGAGTGGCCTTTGGAAAATGACAGGCCAGTCGGAAATTTACACAGGCGTCCGGTGATTGTAGAAATGCAGGGTGTCCGGCTAGGTGGGCGCTCGGCCTCTCGTCCCCCGTGGCGGCGTGGTGCGCGTGTTCCTTGTCTCAGGGTTTACGCTTGGGCCCCGCAGCCCACCTTCCGGAGGGAAAGCGCAGCGGGCGTCTTGGGCCGGCGCCTTTGGGGCGCCCTTTCGTGCGCTCGGCTTGCGGGGGACCGTCCTCCAGGCGACCCGGCCCTCGCGCGGGCTCCGTGTGTGTCAGTTTGTGGAAAGTGTGTCGCGGCCGGGGTCGGGGTCGGGACGCTGGGACCGCCTGGGAGCCGATGTTGACTCCCGGGCCCCGGTTCCCCGCAGTTATCTGAGGTCCGAGGGTTTCCAGCCCGCCACCGCGCACTGGTGCTTTCTATTTTTTGCCCTTCCTGTGCCTGGAGGCGCGGCTGAGCCTGAGCTCAGGCTTTTCTGGTTGGGTAACTCCGGGTGGCCCTGGTGGGCGGCCTGAGCAGTGGGCAGGGCGGGGAGACATCCCAGGGGAGGGACACTGAAAGTGGGGAGAACCTTCAGAAGTCCAGCTGATCCACTTGCCTCGCCTCCCCGCCCCTCTTACTGCACTTGTCATGCACGGGTTGGCTGGCCGGCACATTTTTCAAAATGTAATCATTTGTTTATCCTTAGTAGCCGTGAAGCATAGTTCACTTGTAGTGCACAGTTGTAGGAGTTTTGACAGATGATCGCCGTCAGGAGGCAGAGCAATCCTGTCATGCCATTGGCTGCCCTTTGGCGCCAGCGCGCCTCTAGTTTCTTGGCCGCTAATCTCCTGTCTGTCCCTAAGGTTTTGGCTGTTCCAGAAAGCCAGATAAACGGAACAACAGCATGTAGCTTTTTGATTCTGGCTGCTTTAGCTCAGCAAAACCTATGCGAGATTCATCCCGCGTTTGTTTTTTGTTGTTGTTGTTTTAAACATTGATTTAGTTAGTTATTTACTTGGCTGTGCCGGGTCTTAGTTGCGGCACATGGGATCTTCATTGGCGCGTGCAGTATGTTTTCGTTGCAGCGTGCGGGATCTAGTTCCCTGAGCAGGATGGACCCCGGGCCCCCTGCATTGGGAGCGCCGAGTCTTAGCCACTGGACCACCAGGGAAGTCCGTCATCCCTGTTGTTGCGGGTATGAGAAGCCACTCCTTTTTCTGGCTGTGTTGTATTCCATGTTCCGTTTGTCCATTCACCTGCGGGTGGCAGGACTTGTGGGATGTTTCCAGTTTTGAAGGGATCAGGAATAAAGCTGCTGTAAACATCCCAGGGCAGGTTTCCATGTGAACTTGGGTTTTTACCTCACTTGAGAAAATACTCAGGAGTGGGACTGGGATCTGTGCGAAGCGTATGTTTAACAACCCTTCTGCATCTTAGAAATTGGTATTTTTGAGTATTGGAAGAGTTTAGAAATGCACTGTGACCCAGCACCCAGGGACTTGAAACGAAGTTGAAAGTTCATCTGGAGATGGTCACGTTGTCCCCGTCTCTGTCTTTTATTCGAGGCAGAGCAAGGCCACAGATTTGTAACCCTTGTAAGGAAGGCTTCGTGTGTCCAGGCCCTGGCAGGACCTGGCTTTCTAGTGGTGGGCGGTGCTGAAGTGGAGAGAGCGTCTTTCCCTTGCTGGCCGGACCTCGCTTGGCAGGGTGCGGGGTGTGCTGCCTGCCTGGCCGGGCGCTCTTTCTGCCGGTCAGCAGCCATTCCTGGTGTGTCTGTCCTACTACCAGGCAGGCGGTCAGGGGCCCTAGTGAAGTGCTCAGCGAGCCGCAGCCTTCCCAAAGCTTTGCGGGTAATGTCTGCTACCCTCCCATTTCCCTGCTGAGGAATTTTGCTTTCTCATGGGAAGTGAGGGGGCATTCCTTTTAAGAGTTCATATTTTGTGATGACTCGATGCTGAATACGTTAAGAAAATGGGCTCCTTCCAGAAGCTTAACTTCTTAGAAGGTCAGATTACTCATGTGACCGCACGTTTGAAATGAGTGAGCTTGTTTGTTCATTGATTCATTCATTCTGCAAGCACCTCCTGGATATTTAGAGTGAGTGTTCCAGGGGGCGCGGAGGACAGTAGACAGTATTCTTTTTTTTTTGATTTTTGAATTTAATTTAATTTATTTTTTTATACAGCACATTCTTATTAGTCATCAGTTTTATACACATCAGTGTATACATGTCAATCCGACTCGCCCAGTTCAGCACACCACCATCCCCACCCCACCCCACCCCCGTGGCTTTCCCCACTTGGTGTCCATATGTTTGTTCTCTACATCTGTGTCTCAACTTCTGCCCTGCAAACCGGTTCATCCGTACCATTTTTCTAAGTTCCACATACATGCGTTAACGTACGATATTTGTTTTTCTCTTTCTGACTTACTTCACTCTGTATGACAGTCTCTAGATGCATCCACGTCTCAACAAATGACTCAATTTCGTTCCTTTTATGGCTGAGTAATATTCCATTGTGTATATGTACCACCACTTCTTTTTCTATTCGTCTGTCGATGGGCATTTAGGTTGCTTCCATGACCTGGCTATTGTAAATAGTGCTGCAGTGAACATTGGGGTGCGTGTGTCTTTTTGAATTATGGTTTTCTCTGGGTATACGTCCAGTAGTGGGATTGCTGGATCATATGGTAATTCTATTTTTGGTTTTTTAAGGAACCTCCATACTGTTCTCCATAGTGGCTGTATCAATTTACATTCCCACCAGCAATGCAAGAGGGTGCAAGAAGCTAACCTTTTAGCTTCTTTTTGTTCCTTGATTGTAGTTAAGCTCCACCTTGCCTCAGGGCCTTTGTATTTGTTTTTCCCATGTTTTGGAAATATTATTTCCAGAAAAATTGTCCATAAATGATTCCTTTCTATTCTTTGGCACTCATCTCTTAAAGATATTTTTTCCTTGATTGTCCTACCGGCCTAACTTAGTCCCAGTTTATCAGATTACCTTACTTCTTTCACAGAATAATCATAAAAACAAATATTATCTTTGGTGTCTCTTTGTATTTAGATGAACTTCTTCCCAAAGAACTCAAGCCCCACAGTGACAGAGGTTGTTACCTTTCTTATCCCTTATTCTGTGTCTTAGAACTGTGTCTGGCATGTAGTAATCACTCGAGGTCTGTTGACTGTGTAAAGAATATGTGAGTAGATGAACAGATTTGGAGTTATTTAAGGTCGCTCTTAATGATGGCTGGTGTTGGTGATTAGATTAAAATTGTAGGTTTTAGAGTTGGAAGTGATCTTGCTGAGTCTCAGAGCTACGGCAAAACTCTCCCTACTGTAGCATCCCTGACAGATGATCAAGTCTGAGCTTGAATGACTGTATATGAAAGACCCTAACCAGGGCAACCTCGTAGCTTTCTTCAAGCAGATCACAGCCTTCCGTGGGAGTTTGCTCCCTATTAGTCAGCTGTAATTAGGAGAAAACGGTTTGATTTACCCAGAATCATCTTCTCTCAGTCTCCTTGTTCTAGTTCCTAGAGAATAGACAGGACAGAGTTTCCTCTAAATTACATCCTTTGGGTTTGCACTCCGGCTTGTAACAAAATAAGCACCACGCTGTGGCAAAATTCCCCTTGATTGTCTGCCACTTGTTGCTACATTCCTTGTTAGTGTTTAGAAATAATTTGTCTTAATGTTCCACATTATAATTGATGGAGTACAGAAGTAAAAGAGATCTCGGAGTTATGTCAGAAGCAATCAGACAGATATTTTAACTTACCCTTTTAATGTATTAATGCTGACACTGTGAGGAATTGAGCAGTATAGTCACCGCGTTATTGCCATTGCTGAAAAAATGTCTTTATGGTGAAATTTATGGTCACTTTGAAAGCATTAGCTGATGGGGGAATTGTCAGCTACATCTTAGAGCACTGAGCATTTCTCAAAAAGTTGTGATACAAAACACCCCTGTCTTTTCTTGTATTTCTGTTACATTCACCTACTTCACAAAAAGCATTCGTCATATTCCTGAAATAATGATGGGCTTAGTTGAGATTCTTTTGGGTCCTAAGGGACCAACATGTGTGCATAATAGTGTCGAGTTACACAGAGCCTGGATGTTTGGCTCCAGACTGAAAGCCCCATGGAGTCGTTTTTTCACATCTGTTCACCAATGTGTATGAATGGGAGAAAACCAAAGTTCTGGTTTGTTTGATCAAGGGGAGCCACACTCCTTTTACTTTTGCTGTGACAAACAAGTAAAGAGGTGTAAAATATCTGAAAAGAGCCTCTTAAGGCTTGGTAGAATGCTTAAGTGGGATGTAGAGAATATACAACAAAAAGAAGAGCAAGTGAGTACTGCTGGCAAACTTTTTCAAGGACAGCTAACAAGTTAATAATAGTAGTAACAACAATAGTAAGATTGATTTTCAAAGACTTAAGAGTGGCGTGGATTCCTAACCACTCTACATGTATTAATTCCACGCCACAGCCCTGTAAAATGGGTGAGGTTATTAAGCCCTTGATTTTCAAAGAGGAAGTGGAACACAAAGAAGTACCACTCCTGAACTCCCACCACTAATAAGTGGTGGAGCTGGGGAAAAAAGATCCAGGCAAATTAATTTTAGAGTTAGTGCTCTTCACCCGTAGGTTATATCCCAGAGGTAATATTTGCACATTTTTAAATCACTTTACAAATACTATTTTTACCCCTAAAGTACACAGGGAATACGCAGGGAAATTGGCATTCTAATTATTTTTATATCTTTGCCAATAATCTGTTAACTAAAATGTTTCCTTTTTTTTCTGATACTTTTACAAGTCATTAATTGAATGTTGCTCACTTTTAAGGCCAATCTGTGAGACATTATTTAACTTGTCTACTCTAAAGTTCCAGCATTAACTCAGGTGGGGCTTCACCAAGTACTGATCATGGGACCTTGGCCTCTCATTGCCTCAGTTTCCTCATTTGTAACATGGGTATAATAATAGGCTTATTTCATACACCTATGAGGAGGAAAACTATATATATATGTGTGTGTGTCTATATATATGTATTTAAACAGTGTCTTAGAATAGTGTCTGGCACGTGATAAGCATTATAGAAGTATTGACTGCTGCTACTAGTACTGTTATTATGAGAACTAACTGTTGAGAATAATCCTTCATATAGTGGTTTATTCCACTGAAGGTAAAGGAAACTCTTAGAATATTAGAAATCAGATTAAACACAGAAAGCCAGTAAAATATACCAGGACAGAAGATGATGAGAGTGTGAAAGCATAGAGGAAAAAAAATGGTTTTTGTTTTTCTTTTTCTTTTTTAAAGAAGGAAAGAGCCTAGAAATAGGACAAAAACTATTCATTGGCTATACTGACATGGAGATCGCTGGTGACCTTCATAAGTAAAATTTCAGGACAATGGGCAGAGAGATTATGGTGAGAGAAGTCAGATGGTTGTAAATTATAGAGTAAATGGGACGTGAGGAAATGGAAACAATATATGATGATAACAATTTTGAAAAGTTCAGACATGAATTGGCTAAAGAAGATATGCAGGGATTAGAGGAGGAGGGAGGCTTTCATGTTACACGTATAGTTTTTAACATTTTAAGTTGGAGTTACTAGTCTAGAATGAGGTTGAATGTTGGGCAAGAATCATTCATAAGGAGTAGATGGGTTGTAGAAAATGCAGTGCTGTGAAGTACTTGAGAAGATGAGAGAAAATGAAATGCTATTTGTAGTGCACGTGGCCTTTGAACTTGAACTCCTGTAGTGAAAGGGAATACAAAGATCAATGCAAATGCTAATGAATTAACGGATTTGGCAGTGGACTATTTACTGACTTCTGTGTTCCTAATGAGTTATGAAGCGCCTCACCAGCTCAGAGTGAAGGAAGTAGAGAGGATGGAGGAAAATTTGAGGAGGGTAGGGAAAGCTTCTAAGAAAATAGTCCTTAAGGAGAATTAGAAAGAACTTACTGTAAGTCAGAGCAATATTTCCAGTCTTGAAAATCCATTTGAAGTTGGTGATTATTAATTTATTGGAATACCAATTTGCCCTGCCACATGATTTTTCTCCAGCTACCTGGATATAAGTTACACAGAGGCAGAAAAGAATGAGAGATAACAATCGAGGGAAAATACAATTAGTATTTTTTTTACCTTTTTCCACTTCCCCGCTCCAACTCTGGGGAGCCTTCATGGACATGGCTGCCCTCCCAGCCTCCAGCAGCACTCTGTTATCAAAGAATTCAAAGAAATGGAACATAGGATTCCAACTTATTAATTTAGCAAAATCAAAAATTGTATATAATGTTTTCTGTTGGCAAAGATTTTTGCAATATAATTTGGTTCCATCTTTTGACAAGTAATTTGGCAATGTCTAGCAAGATAAAAATGTTAATAGCTTTTTACACATTAATTCTAATTCTGGAAGCTTATGCCGATAAATAATTTATAATCCAGAAAATTATTATATAAAGATGCTCATTGTCATGTCATCTGTAATAACAAAAATTGGAAACACCTTTAATTGTTAACAATAGGAAAACAGTTTAGGAAATTATATCCGCTTAGTAGAAAATGACACAGTTACTATATTATACTTACAAGATGATGGAACAAAATAAAATAATGCTTAATAAAGAAAGAATGAAGAAAGCTGACCTAAAATTTTGTCTTCCTTATGACAGTAATTATGTAAACATATCAATATTTATTAAAACTTACAACCAAAATAAAGTTTTAAAAGCTCTGTACCAGTAATGGGGATTTTATGTTTGTTTCAAAATATTTTTTAACATAACTCTTATAATTTTGTTTTGTCTGCTCCTTTTCTTAAGAATTTCTGATTATTACCTCATTTTTCATTTCATAGTTTCAAATAAAGTCAGCAATTTTATCATCAGAGAAGATTAGACTTATTTGACAGTTCATAATTCCAAGTTATTTGGTATAAAAAGACCATATACACTTGTAGGCGCTTTCAAAATAAAATTTCGAGAATTTTTTTTTTTTTTGCTTAGTCTTTCCTAGTATGGAGATTAAGCAAACTACCTAAAATTGCTAGCCATTCTTTTTTCATTTTTCTCATTTTATTGATTTATCTTGCCCTTCACAGAAATGATAACAAATGAGTGTGCAGTTGCATCTGCCAATTTCTTAAATCCTCTATTATCCACATTATGAAATCATACTAGTATGAATACTTCCAGTATTTTCAGAGCTCTTTAGTTAGTATACTTTAGCATTCTGTATGAAGTATCTTATGTAAGTGTAAAATTTAGACTCAACTTCTGGAAGCTTTTGATTTCTTAGTTCAAAAGTGAGAGATCCTTAGTTCAGCCATAAGGTTAACAATTACTTGTATAGTAAGAAGCTCCTCATTTATTGTTTTATGGGTACCTGGCAGCTTTCTTGCCATTTCTCAGAAGTTCTCTATTAAAACACATCCTCCCTCCCTCCCTCCCTCCCTCCCTCCCTCCCTCCCTCTCTCTCTCCCTCTCTCTCTCTCTCTCTCTCTCTCTCTCTCTCTCTCTCTCTCTCTCTCTCTCTCTCACACACACACACACACACACACACACACACACACACACACACACATTGTGATTAAAAGCACAGATTTTGGCATTATGAAATCTAAGGTTCAATTTCCAGTTCTGTAGTTTCTGGGCCACTTCACTTAGGCAAGTAACCTAATGTCTCTGAACCTTGTTATTTTCATCTGTAAAATGAGAATTACAATTATATCAGACAATCCTCGAAACATCCGTAATGATTTTAGAGTTTCAGAGTCAGGTAAAAGCAGGCACTCAGTAAATGGCTAGTACTTTTATTACTTGATTATTATTTAGGTCTTGGTTTTCCTTGAGTCTGTGAGTCCCCATAATGAAATGTAATTTCCAGTAGATTGAGTAACACCTGTTTTCACCAAAAATTTTAACTGAGTTCATTACTTTCTGTGCAACCCAGATTAGTTTTCTGCCTCTTTTCTCTGTGCCGTATGTAGGTGTTCAGTAGATTTATTTCATAAATGTATGAATGCATGAACGCGTAGATGAATTTTTAAATGCTTCTTTTGAAAAGGTAGAACAAATGTGACACAGTACAACAGATAAGAAAATAATCCATGGAAAAAATGGCAAAGTCATGTATGTGCCCAGGGCCAGCCTAAGAAGAATTGCCTTTTTTTTTTTTAAAGGAAAAATGTGTTGAATAGCTTATTTTAATTATTTTGAAAAGTTAAGTACAGGGACTTCCCTGGTGGTCCAGTGGTTAAGACTTCGCCTTCCAGTGCAGGGGGTGTGGGTTCAATCCCTAGTCGGGGAGCTATGGTCCCACATGCCTCACAGCCAAAAAACCAAACATAAAACAGAAGCAGTATTGTAACAAATTCAATAAAGACTTTAAAAAGTGGTCCATATCAAAAAAAGAAAAGTTAAGTACAAAAATTTGCTGATGATTTACATATTTAGGACCAATAAAATACTGTGAGATTAGCTGTACTAAAACAGAATGTTGAGCTACATTCACATTAAGTGACATTATATAGTCTAAATTTATGGAAAACTTCTGAGATGCTGATAAAAGTAGGTGGTGAGTGACCTTTGAGCAGAAAAAGACAGAAGGAGAAGTGGCCTTCTTCTACATTCTATTGTGCCTCTAAGTAAAATGCTTGGTAATCTAGCTACAAAGCCTATATGTCATTTGGCTTTAGGCACCTACTGTGATTTACCTTGTGAAGATCAGATTTTGCCATGGAGAGGATTTGTAAAAGTATCACACATTCCAGTACCATTGGCAACCACAGCTACCAAAAACTCCAATTTAAATTGATGAACCTAATATCAGATGATAGTATCATTTCCTTGTGGGTGTTTGGGAAAAGGTGGGTAGGAAATGTATAAAAGTGAATACTTTATTGACTGAAATAACAATTCATCATTTTGAAAACATAAAATACATTAAAGTTGTTACTAGCATCATAGCATTAATATTTCACTGTACTTTAGACATGGCCTACAATCAATGTTTTCTGCCCTTTGAAACAGAACCATGCTTGTGGTATGCATTAATCATATAAAAGATTAAACACTGGAAAGCAATTCAGCATTTAAAGACAATTTGCTTTGATTTATTCAGTGGGTTCTCCTAAAAAGTTACTACCAAGAATTATTGCTTGTTAAATTGGAGTTACAAATTCTTTCAGAGTTACTTAGTATTTTCTTTAATATCAGTATCAAGGAAGGTAAAGCAAATTTACATATTTATTAGGAAATACAGGCACATAATCATAAAACAAGAAAACACAACGTTTTTATAGACTTTATTTTATAGAAGTGTTTTAATTTTACAGAAAAATTGAGGAAGATAGTATAAAGTGTTTCCATATACACTATACCCATTTCCCTCTATGATGATCAACTTATATTAGTATGTTACATTGTTACAATTCAATGAACAAATATTGATACATTATCATGTTACTATAGTCCATACCTTAGTCCAGTTCCTTAGTTTTTACCTAATGTCCTTTTTCTATTCCAGGATTTCATCCAAAACATCACATTACATTTAGTTGCCATGTTTCCTTAGGCTCCTCTTGGGTTTGATAGCTTCCTCAGATTTTCCTTGCATGACCTTGACAATTTTGAGTAGTTAGGTTTGTGTAGGATGCCCACTACTAGAATTTGTTTGATGCATTTTTCATGATAATATTGGGATTATGTGTTTTGGGGAGGAAGACCACAAGAGTAGAAGGGTTATTTTATCAGATCACATCAAGTGTACAAAGTATCAATATGCATTATGAATGCTGAGGTCGACCTTGATCACCAGGCTGAGGTAGTGTTTTTCAGGTTTCTCCATTGTAAAGTTACTGTTTTCCCTTTCTCCATATTGTACTTTTTGGAAGGCAAGTCAATATGCTCAGCCCACAGCTAAGGAATAGAGAGTTATGCTTAAGATGGAGTACTACATAAACTATTTGGAATTCTTTTGCACTGGAGATCTATCTATTCTCCCTGCATTTACTTATGTATCCAATTATTTATTTATATCAGAAGAACTCATGGATTTTTATTTTATACTTTGGGTTATAATCTAATTCTACGTTAGTTGCTTTGTTCCTCAAATTGCTCTAGTCCTGACCCTTGTGAACTCTTTCAGTTCAGTGGCTCGTGTGCCACTCTGAGGTATCCCCATCCTATATATTTTTTTGGAACTTCCTTAACTTTCTGACACTATAAGATGGTCTTGTATATAAATCTTGTATATTTACTGCCCCAGTCCTAGAATCAGCTATTTCTTCAAGGATAACTAGGTCTTTTCAGTGGAGAACAGTATTAGACAGCAGGATCTGGGTGTGGGGTGTGCTAATTGCTGCCCGGATGTCATTGCTTCTAGATCTTCTCAGCTGACAGAGCAAAGAGATAATATGTGTGTACATTACCCATGTATATGCACATATCTATAAGTATCTCTCTATATAACCATGTGTATTAAGGTAATATGAAGCAATATTAAGCTAAACATGAATGTATATTGATGTTTCCAACTTTAATCTGTTACCACATAGATCATCTTAGCCTCATCTCTTGCTTATCTTTAAATTTCAACTCCAGCCAAACACTTGACTTTTAGAAGTATGAAAATCAAATTGTAACTACTTTGGGAAGCCACATCATCTAGCAGAATAATTCTTAAAGGGCAAGGTGTATATCATCAAATTTTAATTTACAGTCAGCAGTACTTTGTAACATCCATAGGCCTCCAGACCATAGGCCTCCAGGCCTCCAGACCGTCTTCCAAGAAGATGAAGTAGCCCGTTTCTCCCAGGTTCTTCCACTTAAAACTAAAGCCCTGAACATAACAACAAACAAACACAGGAAGACACTGAAAGGTGGAAATGAGAAGGCAGGCTTAACTAGGGACTTTGGGACTTGAGGAATAACATGGTGGTGAGTCCCCTGTGTTTCCTGTTGCTTCCCATACATCCTGGAGAGGGTATTACAGGAACCCCCAATCAATAACCACCAACAGAACAACAGACAAAAAAGCTTCAAAAAAAAACAAACCCCTGTTCCCCCTAGCCAAGGTATGAGGAAAGGGGATGCTAAAGACAGAAAACCATTTGGGACAATAATATACACTCTACTCGAGCCAAGTGCCAGTGGAATATTGCACCCATCCCCTATGTCCTGTGGTTTCAGTTGGGCCAAGCTAGGATTTGATCTTCCACACCTACCCCACTCCTACCCTCCAGAAGAGGCAGCGCTCTGATTACCCACCAGGGTTGTTTCAGTGTGGCCCTGTGGTGAGCTGAGCCTCCACCCCTTTCCATTAGCAAAGAGACTTTAAAAGGTGGTGCCTGATAGGCTAGTTAACACTGGGCTGCCCTCACACAGTCGCGGGGTCCAATGGTGGGACTTAGCCTCCGTCTTTCCCTGACATCAATAAGAATAGGATGTTACAGGTTGGAGGGAGTAGGCACCCATTAACCCCCAACACATGGTGTCAGTGAGACCCAATGGGGTGCTGAATCCCCATAACCGTCCTGAGGCAGTAAGACAGAATGAGATGGCACAAGCAGGGCTAGTTGGCAGTTCTCTTCCTCTTACCCTGGTGTCAGTGGGGCCAGCAGGTAGCTGACCCTCTACCCACACCCAGCATCAACAAGAAGGAATGAAGGTGGGAGGAAGGACAGCAAACACTTCACTTCTCCCCTCCCCTGGTGTCAAGAAATCTACTGGGGAGATGAACTTCCACTCCTACTAAAAGGCAACACAATGATATTAATGTTCCCACTTTTGGGGGGAAGGTGTCAGAAGGGCCAATAGGATAGCTGAACTTCTACTTGATCTGTCTGCAGTGAGACAATGTAAGTGCCCACTTTTGCTGGGGTATTGTCAGTAGGGCCCAATGGAAATCTGTATGTAACCCCCCAGTCCTCATACTACACCTCAAATAGGATGACTTCCTTCTAAAAAGTAATAATACAATTAAATGGGATACAGAGTCATATAATAACTCACAATGTTTAGAATACAATTGAAAAATACTCATGACACAAAGAACCAGGAAATCACAAAATAAATGAGAAAAGACAATAAACATACACCAACACTGAGATAAAACATCTATTGAAATTATCAGACAAGGATTTTAAATAAGCTGTCACATAAATGCTTCAATTAGCAATTATGTGTTCCTTGACAGAAATGGGAAAAAATAGAAAATGTAAACAAAGAACTAGAAGTTATAAGAATAAAAACAAATGAGAACAGTAGAACTGAAAAATACAACAATCAAAAAACTTTGCTCAAGATTAGAGTGGAGATTACAAAGCATAGAATCATGAATTTAGAAGAGATCAATACAACGTACCAAATGTACAGAGAAAAATAGACTGAGGGGAAGAGATGGGAGAAAGAACAGGATCTCAAGAACCTGTAAACAGTAACAAAAGCACTAACATTCATATCATCAAAGTTCCAGAATGAAAAAAGAGAGCACGTAGGACTGACAAAGTATTCAAAGAAATAATGACTAAAAAGTTCCCAATTTTTTAGAAGACATAAACACAAATTCAAGATTCTGAACAAACCCAAAGAGGAAAAACAGAAAGATAATCCTTGCCAAGACATGTCATAATTAAACTTCTGAAAAGTAGAGACAAAAAAAAATCTCGAAAGTGGACAGGCAGAAACAATGCATCACTTATTGAGAAACACCAATTCCAATGACAGCATATTTCTTGTCTAAAACTATGGAGTCAGAAGCATTGACATACATTTTTCAAGTACTTAAAGAAAAGAACTCTCAGCCACAAATTCACACTTTTTATATCCACTTTCTTGTTTGACTTATATTAATGGACTACTAACTCATCTTTCTATATCCAGGACTGCCATCACGCTTCTCCAGAAATCTAGTCACAGTATTTCCAGAGTGATCTTTCTGAAGATGAAACAATTTTTTCTTATAAAAATACCTGATGTGTTATGAAACTTTTCTCTCTTCTAAGTTACCAGTTAAAATCCTTCAATGGATTCCCATCTTTCTTGGAGTAAAATCTCACATCCAAACTCTCTTTGTCCTTTTGGGCTGCTGTAAGATTATCCTGCAGGTTGGGTGGCTCATAAACAACAGGAATTTTTGTTTTTTTTCTCACGGTTCCAGAGGCTGCAAGTTCAAGAATAGGGTGCCAGTATGGTCAGATGAGGGCCCTCTTCTGAGTCACAGACTTCTCATTGTATCCTCACATGGCAGAAGAGGTTAGGGAGCTCTGTGGGGTCTCTTTTATAAGAGCACTAATACCATAATCACTTCCCAAAGGCCCCACCTACTAATACCATCAGCTACGGAAATTAAGATTTCAACGTATGAATTTGGAGGGGAACACAAAGACTAGACCATAGCACTTACTATACATACATGGACCATTCATGATATGGCTTCTACCACCCTCTCCATTGTCTTCTTTTCTTACACTCCAGTGAGCATTTTTTTTTTTTTTTTTTTTTTTTTTTTTTTTTCGGTACGCGGGCCTCTCACTGTTGTGTCCTCTCCCGTTGCGGAGCACAGGCTCCGGACGCGCAGGCTCAGCGGCCATGGCTCACGGGCCCAGCCGCTCCGCGGCATGTTGGATCTTCCCAGACCGGGGCAGGAACCCGTGTCCCCTGCATCGGCAGGTGGACTCTCAACCACTGCGCCACCAGGGAAGCCTAAGTGAGCATTTCTTATACTGATTATGAATGGAGCTCCTTTCTGGACTGATCCTTAACCATTCATTTTCCGGCAACCATGAATGTATCTTCTCTTTTCCTCAAAAATTCACCCCTCCATCATGTTACATATCCATTTCAATTGCCTTCTACAGGAAACCCTACTGATATCCCCCATATACTGCTGTCCACAGCATGAATTAAGGTCTTACCGTGTCTTCCTATAGCACTCTGTAATAATTTTTACGGTAACTATGGATTTTCTTATTTGATTGTCACAATACATTGAATTCTAGGTGGCACGATAATGATTTTAGTAACAGTAACACTGGTGCCTAGTTTAACCCATGGCATACTTTAGGTGTTCAATAAATGTTTGTTGAATGAGTGAATGAATGAATGGTTAATTTGAAATCTTAATCATGTTACTTTTCAAAAATCTGTTAAAAGATACCCACGGTTTTCCAGAAGATTAGGGGCTTAGGATCTTAAACTTGATTTAATAGAGGAAATTTTTACTCATACATCATGCTTAAAAACCTCAAAGTAAAACCATTAACCCAGGAATTTAAGGTTATCCATTTGGACTTGCAAGCCAATAATTAATATCTCCTGTCCCTGACTGTATTAGATGGTTTCAAGGCTCCACTCATATCTCCCCAGCACTCATCATTCCAGTATATGCTGATAGAATCATGCTACCACCTGCAATTATCCACCTTAGGGCAGGCCAGAAGTGTACAGGAGTTAATGTATCTGGGTGTAGCTTTCAACCAAGGATGGAGGGGACTGGAAGATAAGTACTTCAAGTTTCTCACCGATTCTTGGGATAACTCTGAGACATGCTCTATAGAGTTTCACAGAACTCCCCTGAAGTACTGGCAGCAGTTCCCTGCAGGAGTGATTTATTTAGTAATGCACCTCAGTTGGCTTCCTTCCATGCCTCCATTCTCAATTCCTACTCCACTTCTGAGTTTTCTGGAAGCACCTCCCAGATGAACAGTTTGCATTCAAATTATTGCCTCAAGGTTCTGCTTCTAGGGGAATTCAATTGATAGCCTCCTAACAACCCAGTGTTCCTTACAGAGCCGTCACTGGTACAAGTACCAAGGCACGGCACATTACGTATCACTCCTCCTAAATCCTAATATTTTTAAACAGATAGGAAAGAGCATGACCTTGAAGAGAAAAAGAGTTTATGTGAGAATGGCCAATGGATAAAGGGAAGGAGAGACAGTGCCATTTGTTTTCCATTCATGATAGTCTGAAATTTATGGGCAGATGGTCTAACAGGTGTGACTATTATTTGAGGAGCCTGCTCCCTTGGTTACAGAAGACTGCTATTGTTATTATTATGGAACCACCACCTCATGACTTTATTGCTTCACTTGATGTAGCCTTTCCCTTGTACCCTTAAATCTTTCTACATCACTGAATTGCAGCCAGTAGGTTTATTTTCTCCCTATGGCTCCACCACAAAAAAAGATACACATGTGCACACACACACACACACACACACACACAGAGTTTTGTGTATGCCAGTGCTAGAAAAGACAAGCTCATGGTGCATGTATGCAATGGATATTGTACACTACAGGTCTCTGTGAAATAGTCTTCTGCAGGTTCCTATGTTTATTTTATGAATAATTAACTTTAGTAAAGTTAATTTCCTGAAGATCTTGATGAAGACTGAAGAAAGGAAGTAAATTTTAAAGAAAAAGACTTAGAAACTTGCCCTTTTTGCCCTCTCTTTGTGTCTTAATGAATAAAGGATTAACTGGGCCTTTTTGAAGTCTTTGCTTGAGTTGAAGACACAAAGTGCAACCTGTACTCTTATCATAATACGTTCAGTTTATGAGTACACAAACTTATAAACCGTGAACTTCCCTAAAGTTATTATACCATTTAGAAGATGTTTGCTTGGACGTTTACTTAAAACCAAACAATTGAGGTCTATATGTCCAAATAATTTCCTTCTCTCTTGCTGTCTCCATTTCAGTTTCCTGAGTTTCTGGGAAGGCCTGGTTTCCCCAAAGGAACAATTTCTGGTAGAAGTCTGAAGGTCTGACCCAAGAAAAACAAATCCAGTATAGCCAATGAATTGATGACAAGAAGGTTTCCAATCAGGTAGGAACATTTAATCTCATACATTACAATCACCTTAAGTAAGGTGTGCTTGATAGCTGGATATGATTTAACTGCTTGGAAAAAGATGCATATATAACCTACCGCACAAGGAAGCTGTTCTCAATTCCCTTAGAGGTTGTGGTGTTTATCAGAGAGTGCCTTGGGGGAAAATGATTACAATAACAGTATAATGCTTATTTTTTTTTCATTTTTAGCTCATTGTTGCCAAGTACACTTGGTGATCTTGGTGCCTGTGGTTTAATCCCAGGAGGTTAGACATGTGAACAGCACATTAACCCTTTTTAGCATTTTCTCCCAAGAAAAATCATTTTTATAGGTTGTCTCCATGGTCTTCTAGCTGCTCATCAAAATTAAGCATCAGGTCTTCTAAGTGAGCAATAGCCTCAGTCAGTGTGAGGAAATCAGCTTGGTTCTTATTGGGGCACATCTTGGTCTTGGCACAAAGTAAGTTCACATAGGGAGTTAGAAGGAGGAGAATGGGGCATGCGAAAGGGGAGTTCTGTGTTCTCATTTACCTATGCACGTTGAAACTCCACTAACAGTTTTATTTTCTTTAGTAATTTGTGATTAAAAACTTAGGGTAGGGCTTCCCTGGTGGTGCAGTGGTTGAGAGTCCGCTTGCCGATGCAGGGGAAACGTGTTCATGCCCCAGTCCAGGAAGATGCCACCTGCCGCGGAGCAGCTGGGCCGGTGAGCCTTGGCCGCTGAGCCTGCGTGTCCGGAGCCTGTGTTCAGCAATGGGAGAGGCCACAACAGTGAGTGGCCCGCGTACCGAAAAAAAAAAAAAAAAAAAACTTAGGGTAAAGGGAATAATGAAGCTGACCCATTATATGGCAGGACAAAAGATAGTAGTGACATCCAAATCAGGGCCTATCCATCTCGTTTGCAGTTATATACTGAGTGTTTAGCATAGCATTTGACCCCTCATCAGTATTCAATAAGAAGATGCGTGTTGAATGACTTAGGGATGAATTAATGAATGAAAAAAGTTAATATGGTAGAAAATGTTTTTATCCTTGTATTTTCGTGTGTTGACTTCTGTATTTCAAGACCCAGCACTGTAACTGACACACAGAGTATAAGCAATAAAATTTGTTGAAAGAATGAATGAGTCCCCATAATTCTAAGAATAATTTTAAGACCAACACAGACCCCATATCTGCCAAGGTCTATGACAGAAGTATCCAGAGGTGAAAGCCTGGATCTCAGCTAGTGGTAGAGCTGACAGAATTTATCTAGTTTTAATAATTTACAGCTCATCCCATTACATTTAGGCATAGTACCTACATGAGCCATACAATTAAATGTTGACTGAATAACAATGCACAACCTAGAAGTTGAGAATTATGTTTTATGTGGAGGACATACTGAGGACTTAAGTCAGGAGACAGCCTCTCAGATAGCTCTGAGGGACTGTTCTGAAGAGGTAAGGGAGGGCACAGGGTATTTAGGGGTTCTTGCAAAAAAAAAAAAAACAGGTA
>NC_047047.1:26132294-26264481 GCF_011762595.2 Tursiops truncatus
AAGTCACCTTTTATGTTAACAATAAAGAGATTTATTAATAGACCTGCCCGTAATAAATAAAGGTCTCAATAGAAGGGAGAAAGAGGATAGAAGAGAAATAGAAACGGAGAACAAAAATTTCAAGGAAAAGGCAGAGGCAGAGACAAACACAAACAAATTACAAAGAAAGAAATACCAGGCAGGGTGAGCGAAAGAAGCTGGGCGGTGGGGAGCGGGAAAATACAAGCTAATGTCTGTATGATAGAGCGCCATCTTGTGGCGTAAAAGGATAGTGCAGCTGATGGCTTCTGACGTCTTCTTCCTCTCTCTCAACTGTACAGTAACTGCAAACAGTAACTTCACTTTCTTGGTACATTTGCAACGAACCAAGTGAAATTAAATAGCGGAAAAGCCAATGTATGAACTGAGGTTTCCAATTCTTCCGAGGGAAACAATGGCTCATAGAACCTTCCAAACATTACAAAGATCAGATACACCTGAAAACGGTCAGAACAAATCTAAAATAATGACATTTGTAAGTAAAGTTTTCTTAATATTAAGTTTCCTGTGACTTCTGTTTCATTTACCTCAATTAATTCATTTATTCATTCAACAAAGAATATTTATTGAACATATATGATGTGCCCCAAATAGCACTCTGTGGGTGGGAGATACAGCAGCTCCTGACCAATGAAGCTTCTGTTTCAGTGGAAGATAAACAATCCAGAAATAAACAAGTAAATATAAAGTGCCAATTGGGATTGGGTGCTACAGTGCTAACCAAAGCAGGATGTGGCAGATAGGAAGCATGGGGGTGAGAGAGGGCATTACTGTTTTATCTGGGACGGATAGAATGAAAATGAGCAGAGACATGAAGTGAGGGAGTGAGTCATGTGGCTTTAGGGGAAAACAGACCCAAAGGGGACTAAGAGACAGAGGTGCTCAGGCTCTGGAGTCAGACACACTTGAGCTAGAAACCCCAGCTTATCATTTACCAACTCTGTTACTTGATCTCTCCAAGCTTGCATTTCTTCAACTACAAAATGAGAATTAAAATGCTTTCTTTGTTATACTCTTGGAAGATCAAATGGGGATAAAATGTTGCAAAGGTTATATGCATATAAAGTGCTTTGCACAGTGCCAGGCACGTGGCTTGTATACAAAAGTGTGGGGGGGGAGGGATAAATTAGGAGTTTGGGATTAGCATGTACACACTACTATATATAAAATAGATAACCAACGAGGACCTACTGTGTAACACAGGGAACTCTACTCAATATTTTGTAATAACCTATAAGGGAAAAGAATCTGAAAAAGTATATATATATATATATATATATATATATATATATAATATATATATATGAATCACTTTGTTGTATACCTGAAGTTGACACATTGTAAATCAACTAACTTTCAATAAAAAAACCCAATAAACATTAGCTATTACCTATGTCAGTTTTTTTTTTTTTTTTTTTTTTTTTTTTTTTTGAGGTGTGTGGGCCTCTCACTGTTGTGGCCTCTCCCATTGCGGAGCACAGGCTCCGGACGCGCAGGCTCAGCCGCCATGGCCTCACGCGCCCTGCCTCTCCGCAGCATGTGGGATCTTCCAGGACCGGGGCATGACCCCGTGTCCCCTGCATCGGCAGGCGGACTCTCAACCACTGCGCCACCAGGGAAGCCCCCTATGCCAGTTTTGATCCATGTGACATTATAGACACAGATTTGAAAACACCTTGATTCTTACGTTTTTATGGGATTGTTCAATAATAATAGCTACTATCGAGTGCTTACTCTATCCACCTTATGTTAAATCGTCACAATATGTCAAAAAGGGGTAATATTATTTCCACTTTACAGATGAGGAAACTGAGGCCCAAAGAAGCTAAGTAGCTCGTCCATGTTCATTCATGCAGTCTGTGTGAGCCAGAATTCAGACCCAGGCAGTCTGACTGCAGAATCTGTGTTCTTCGTCACAACAGGAAACTAGCCCTCAATTAGCTGTGCACAGAAGGCAAGTGTTGGAAGCCAGAATCTGAACCCAGACTTCTCATTTCTTCCCCTCCATGTACCTCTCATTCAGAATTACTTGATTTAATCTCTGTGATTCAAATTTGATCATTACACCCAAACTGCACCAAGATGATGCCAAAACAATTGATCAGCGAAAAGTAAGATTTCAAATCACCTATCCAGTTGTTTTTCATATTAGGGGAAATAGCAACCCATCAGGGAGTTGTGAAACCAATTTGGTCAATGGTAATCAGCTTCTTTTAAAAAAATGAAATAGGGCTTCCCTGGTGGCGCAGTGGTTGAGAGTCCGCCTGCCGATACAGGGAACACGGGTTCGTGCCCCGGTCCGGGAAAGATCCCACATGTCGCGGAGCGGCTGGACCCGTGAGCCATGGCCGCTGAGCCTGCGCGTCCGGAGCCTGTGCTCCGCAACGGGAGAGGCCACAACAGTGAGAGGGCCCGCGTACCGCAAAAATTATAAATAAATAAATAAATGAAATAGATAAAATGTAAAACACCATATAGGTACACATAGTAAGGATATTTTCAAGTAAACCTTTGTTTCACCGCGCGCACGTGCGCGCACGCGTCTATTTAAGTCCTCAGCACTCTCTGTATTGTGATGTAAAATGCATTTCTTACAGTGCGCCTCAATCTAAATATCTCAAAAAACACTGATTTAGGTGATACTCTTTAATCTTCTCAAAAAGATGATTAGTTGCTCAATTACACTTTTCGATTTCCAATCTAGCCTGTTGAAATCAGGTATGTACATCATAAGATGAATTACCAGAATGGAATTTTCATGCCTTGTTCAGATATGTTGCTGTCATGGACAAACCAAGTCTTTACCTACATGTTATCAGCAAATCTGGAACAAGAATACAATTTTTACTCTTTAGTGTTTATTATTCTTCCCAAAGACTTGTTGGATTTTTTTTCTTTCATTGAGGAGACAAGTCATTTTAGCCTCCAACACATACTGCCTCATTTTGCTAATCATAAAATTTATGTCACACACTGAAAAAGAATAAACAAATTACAAGCCTTAAAGAGACAGGTTGGATTTTCAACCAGTAGGTGAGCTTATATACCATATATTCAGCCATCCTCAGGCATTTTTCAAAGTTGGAAATGTCAGGCATTTATATGGTTTATTTGTAAAGCACTAACAATAATTGGAACATTATGGTCTTATTATTTGCCAAAGAAATTTATTTAAGCAATTCAAGTGGTTGAAGGTTACGGGTGTAGAAAAATGTCATGTGACACCAAATAAAATTTTATTACTGTTTTTGCACTTACATAACTTAGAAACACCTACTTTAAATAAATAAATAAATAGCTTCCTCCCTTATGACAAAAGTTTAATCTTAGCTCACACTTTTAGAGACGTGACATAGGGCAAAGGATGTTTTGATAGCTTTAGAATTTTCTGTACAAAATATGATTTGGAGCCAAAAATATCAACACTCAAAACTAATCAATCATCAAAATATCAGTCAGTTCTCGTAGTATGGACTTCGAGGCAAAAAACAAACAAAAAACAGAAAACCTTCACTGTGTCTGATATTTTAGTTCCATGGTTGGCCTTCCTTGGTGTCCTTCAGTCAGTATCAGAGAAATTTCTGAAATTGAAGAACAGAGATGATCAGAGCTCCTTCTCTACTCACCTTCCATATCACCACCATCTCTATCTAATGCTACCACTTCCACCATTACCAGACCTACAAAGTCTAGAGCCCTCTATGGGGAAAGCAATGAGTTCCTAAGTCTTGTCATCAGCCCACCAGCCTTCACGTAATAATCATTTGTTTCCCTATCTCTCTGCATCTCCACAATTCTATTCACCAACCACAGAAAAATTGATTTCCAAGAAAAGACTTAACACTTTTATGGTCCTGATTTTCCTGATCATTTCTGGTTTCAAATACTTTATCCTCCAATCCTCAGAAACAGGGTTAAAATTGTGCCACAACTCCATGGTTGCAGCCTCTGTGACAGGTATCACTTATCGCTCTTTCCTGCTGAGCCCAGACACAGCTTCAGAATCCTCCTCAACCCTGCAACTGGGGCAACCACTAGCAGCTAAACAGAGTTGACATGAGATTGAATGTATTTGATCTTCGTGTTACACACCATCATAATGTCTAAAACCAACACTTTGACGTTCAAACACTATATCTCAGACCGTCCCTGGCATTTGAGCGGGGAACAAAAACCAATGTCAGACAACATGTTTGATTTTAAGGTTTGGAGGAAAGGGTTGCAGAATTTTGCATAATAAGAAAACGAATAGCTTCCAGGGAACAAAAATGTCCATGATTAATATGACCAAATAATGGGAAATCTAGTTCATCCCCATGTCTAGCATTTTGCCCCATTGATCAACCCAAAATCAAACCTTTTGTCAAATAAAGAGCTGTTAGTTTTTAGATTTAAACAAAATTGACACTACAGCTATGACAATGTATTCCCTTTCTTGAGGACATTTGCAGTAGAAGTCACACCTCAAAGGGGAACCAAAGGATTTCACTTTAAAAGGATTTGACTTTAAAGAATTTCAGCCAGGAGAAAACTGGAAATCTTTGGTTATGGCAAGATAATATATGTAATATATTAATTTATGTCTTATACTAGTCTAAACTAAGGTACTTATCCCACTCTGGACTCAAAAAGGAGCCAAGCTTTCACTTTTTTCCCCATGGAAAGTGGGCAAGATCCCCACAAAAGACATAGAGTATCATCTGAAGAAAATATCTGATCTACCCAGACATCAGCATTAAGCTGAGAGGAAATAGTATTTGAGTTTCTTTTAGAAGGGATAGGTTTAATTGAAAGAACATATGTTAGAGGCTCGCTTCAGCAGCACATATACTGAAATTGGAACAGTACAGAGAAGATTAGCATGGCCCCTGAGCAAAGACGACACGCACGTTCATGAAGTGTTCCATATTTTTAGAATCTGAAAAATAATAGATATATATACATATGTATAACTGAATCACTTTGCTGTACACCTTAAGCTAACACACATTGTAAATGAACTAGACTTCAATAAAAGAAAAAAATTGGGTAAGTTGGGTGGGGGGAGCAATTGGATCCCCTTCCCCCAATTAATGACATTAAATGCAGGAAACTGACAGGCCTCTTTAGTAAAATAAACATAACTAAGATAAATAACAACTATGCAACATAACACACTGTGTTTGTAGTCAATGCATTTAATCGGAGTTTTTGGAGTCTTCATACTAAAGTGGAATAAAAATTGTTTTGAGGATTAGAGATGGTATACACAAAGTCCTTAGCACGTAGTAGGTGCCCATGTAGTGCAGTCAGGGCAGCTTCAGGGGCTGATGTCTTCATGGTCATGACATCCTTTGTTTACTGATATAGCAGGTGACATTATTTGTCCAAAGTAGAGAGAGGAAAAATATATTGGTGACATGTGGGACTGTTGAGGTTGTTTCCTCAGGAATTGGTGGGTATTGATCCTACTCTAGCACCTGCCATGAAGGAAACTTACTGTCTTCAGCTGATATGAGCCCCTAAGGGATATGTTAGCATCCCATTGACACAGGGTTATTCTTCCCAAAGATAATGGGCTCAAAATGCAGAGCTAGAAAATCAAAGCCCAATGTTGATCTACCTGGCACCAATCAGTAGGTACAAATGGTGTTTAGGGAGTTTGCAGCTCTCCTATCACCCTTTAAATCACATCATATAATCAGTAAGTCTAAGTCTACCCGTATTCCAGGGAACAGAAAATCACCCCAGGTCTTTACTTCATCCTGCATTACTACATATCACCA
Source organism: Tursiops truncatus (assembly GCF_011762595.2). NCBI lineage: Eukaryota > Metazoa > Chordata > Mammalia > Artiodactyla > Delphinidae > Tursiops > Tursiops truncatus. The sequence goes on from NC_047047.1 coordinate 26,138,099, forward strand.
TTAGATGACAGCAGTTGGCAAATAACTGCGTAGTCCAGGCTGGGACTGATTTTTTTTTTTTTTTTAAGGCAGAGCCGGGTCCACACTTGGGAAAGTAAAGCGTGGAAGGTGAGTCACACGAAATAGTCTTTCAATAGGCTTCAATTTTCATTTTTCTCCATTGTTCCCCATCTGATAGCCCATTTGGAAAAAAATGCCCCGGGTATTCAGTATGTGAGGATTCCAAAGAACAACAGAACAATATCCCCTGAAGAACAGAATGCTGTCAAAGTGTTCTTCCATTGCTGTATCACAGGCCTTTGACTATTCAAGTGATACTGGAGGTATAAAGTACTGTAGCAAATATGGCCTTGCAGTAGATCATGCATCTGCTTTAAGATTAGGTAAGAAATGATTTTAGGTAACTCAAGGATACATTTGGTGAAATGTTACCTAAGTAACATTTTAACATGTATAGACTTAACAAGACTTAAGTTTGCTCCCTTTGAGTGGAACCAAGGACAATGTTACAAGAGAAGGGAGACATTTTCAAAAGTAAAGCTGGAACGAAATAAAATAAGGCCCGCTTGAAGAAGAAAAACAGCCAGTGTAAAAAGAGAAAAAAGTGATTTATCCAAAAGATCAAAATCGGTAACTGCTGTTTCACTGATTTGGGCTGAGTTCTCTTAGCCAGCGTTCTGCTCTAATTGACCAATCACAATTGTCCCTCTGAGAGAGAAAGGAGTATGCAAATAAAGCCTATGTAGAAGCAAGGACACAACCCCTGGCTCCTATTCTCTCTGAATGAAGAGATCCACAAGTTGTCTCTGGCCTTGGGAAAGCTCTCCAGGCGTTGGATGTGCTAAACACTTGAATTCCATCAACTCACCTGATCCTCCCGAGGACAGCATGTTAGAAGCAGGGGTTATGGGTTGGATCCCTGGTCCGCGGAGCTAAGATCCCACATGTCTCCCAGCCAAAAAACCGAAACATAAAACAGAAGCAATATTGCAACAAATTCAATAAAGACTGTAAAAAACAAGGAAAAAGAAATTCAGGGTCCAAGACCAAGACTCTTTCCTCCTCCAGGGCAAGACGTGGCAAAGTGAGAGGAGATAACACCAGCTGCTGAGGGCTCTGAATTCAGCACAGGCACCTGCCCCCCTCCTCCGATAGGTGGTTCTCCATCCCGTTCCGCTGACGGAAAGAAACAGAAGAGTGGGAGGTGGAGAAACGTGGGTCCTACCCGCTGCCAAACTGAGACCACAGCCTGCAACTGTTCCCTACCACTACCCACGATGATTGGGCAGCTCACGTCTGTGTTTACAGTAGAGACAGCCATTTCTGTGCTACAACCTTGTCTGTTGTAGTAATAAAACTGCTTGCTATTTGTTTTGTTTTGAGCATCACATGGCCACTTCCATCGTAAAGTTTCTCATAGGTCTTCGCTTAATTGTTTTGGCAGACTTTGATGACTAGGATGGAGTCATCAGAATGGAGGGTTTTTTTTAAATGTCCAGCTTTATAGAGATTTAATTGACAGATAACATTCTGTAAGTTTAAGGCGGCTGCCTGTTGAATTGATACATTTGTATGTTGCAGAACGATCTCCACCAAGAATGGAGATTTTTTTAAACCTATCATTCCTCCTGCATTTATTAGCTAGAATTATCCAATAAAGAATGTTCTCTCAACAATTGTTGAATTACCTGAAACAAAAGAGGTGGGGTAGATGCTTCTTTCTTACCGTCTATTTGTCTATTTTCAGAATAGTGAGCTGGTGCCCACACAACCTCCAAACTAACTTGTTGATTTTACATACTTGATGTGTTTCAAAGTGTTGTAATCATTATTTGTTTTTACATTCTTCCCAAATTTGGCCAGTGGGAAATCCTTCAAGTTGGCTCATATAATCTTGCTCTGGGGCATAATAATATACCCCTAATTCATCTCAAACACTTTCTTCCCCAGAAGTAAAATTAGGCATTTTTCTAAGGAGCCCTGTTCCCTTTAAGATGGAAGTGGTACTTAGATTTTACATTCTGGGTACCCAGAGTGATCATTTAAACTGAGTTGGTCATGCTTCTAGGCCTTTTCAGTGGACAGGACTAGGAAATTTGTAGTTTTTAGAAAGAGAAAAATAAATCATAAATACTGATATTTCTAATTCAAATCAAAGATTACAGAATTTTTACTTCAATTCTTTTATTTTGTTTGTCTTTTTTTACTCTGAAAACCTTATCTCCTAAGTGTGTTAACTTAATTTCTTCGTTGCTTTATCTTGCTCTCTATATAATGGTATTTAAAATAATAATGTGAATATTACCACTAACAACTAGCTGAAAGAATTCAATCTAAAAGATCTTTTTTAAAATTTATTTTATTGAAGTATAGTTGCTTTACAATGTCGTGTTAATTTCTACTGTACAGCAAAGTGATCAGTTATATATACATATACATTCTTCCATATTCTTTTCCATTATGGTTATCACAAGATATTGAATATAGTTCCCTGTGCTATACAGTAGGACCTTGTTGTTTATCCATTCTCTATATAATAGTTTTCATCTACTAACCCCAAACTCCCAATCCATCCCTCCCTCACCTCCCCTCCCCCTTGGCAACCACAAGTCTGTTCTCTATGTCTGTGAGTCTGTATCTGTTTCGTAGAACATTTATGTAAGAGATCTTTATACTTTTTTTTGTCCTTAGGATATATCTCCCTAGGAATGTAAAATCGAAATATGTCTTTTAAAATCAGTTGAAATAATTCTTGAGATGGGTATGCCACAGAATTGATATAAAGTTAAGTTCACTTTTTTCCAGTTTATTTTAAAGTTTTAGGGCTTGTTGTGTTTTGGTTGCTTTTCTCTTTGATTTAACTTTGTTTTTAATTATGTAAAATATTTACATGATTCCAAAGTCAAAAAAACAAAATAAATTTCATAGAGAAGTCTATGTCCCCTCCATATCCTCTAATTCCTTGTTCCTTCCATCCCATTTTTAATTAATTTTTGGTTTATCCAGCTACTGAAATTACAAATAAGTATGTATTTACTATGTCTCCTCCTTTCTTATCTAAACTATAGCATTGTGCAAACACCATGATGCATTTTGTTTTTGTTACTTAACAATATGTCTCAGCCGTCACTCTATATTACGACGCAGAGGTCTTCCTGATTCCTTTTCACAGCTACATAATATGGCATTGTGTGGATGCTCCAAAGTTTATTTAACTAGCCTCCCTTCGATAGACATTTGGGTTGTTTCTAGCTTTTTGCTAATTGGTTCTCTACGTTTGTCTTATTTTGCCCTCCCAAGAGTCCAGTTGGTTTGGCTTAGTCTTATTTTATAGAAAAAGAAACTACTGCATAAGTAGTTAAGGACTTGACCAAAAGTCACAGAGTTAAGTGGGGAGGAGGGAACCAAGGATTCTCCCGCTTCCATAATTTCTGTTCTTTGCACAAATCTATATAATTCATACTTCAGTGTAAATAGCTGGTAACATCTTTGTTTTAGAGTGAGAAGGAAGGGGAGGAAGTGAGAAGCACATGCTTTAGGGTAGATTGTGGAGGAAAATTTAGCCTTAAGCTCAAGGCTGGAATTTCAGGTCTCAGCCAGACTGTGGGAGGAGTATCTGAGGGAACAGCTGCCCTCTCTGGCATTGTCTCCAGTCAAAGGAATGCCACACATCCACAAGCAGGTGGGTCTATTTTTGGCAGAAGGACCTTCTCAGTGCCTGCTAAAATCACATCTTGTCCCCTTCTATCGCAAGGCACTTTGCTCTCCTGGTAAATCCACTCAAGACTCCTTTTAAAGGCTATAAAACAGTCCCTTCTCGACTCTTCCCTCATCTGTGACTACCTCCTTTGTCTTCTTTTGTACCCTACAGATGAGGGGGAAAATGTTACATATACTAAACCACACAGAGCAAGCCCAGTTCTGATAAGTAAACATCATTTTACAGTCTTCTTATGGGAGAAATTAAGCTGATATTTACAGGAAGACTTAAAGACTTGGAACAGAATCTTTCATTAATTTTCCCTTTTTCCATCACTCTATTTTTTAAGGGACAGTGTTAATTCTGAAGGAACATAAGCCCATATCATAATGTTATTTTAAAATGAGCATATCAAGGTAGTGCCTCATCTAAGAATATGTTTAGCCCAATCTCCTCCCACCTTCTCCTCTGCGAAATAATCATATTTAGAATAAAGCACGGAGACCACTGTAAGACAGGAGGATCAGCAGCTTTTCAACTTCAAGACACAAATCATATTCACTGCACAGTCCTTCCTAAGGTGAAACAGCAGCCACTACATCTTATAGAGATTTTCCAAAAGGGTTTAAACAAAGGAGCTTTCATCTCTGCCTGAGTAGTCGGAATACGCCATTCCCTCAGTAGTCTTGTTAATAAAGGTTGTATTGTGCCATTGCTACACTTCTGAAACCAAACAGCACAAGTAAATTAGGCACATTATCATTGTACTGCAGATGAGGCAGCAGGGGGGATCTGATCTGACCACATGAGGATCTGATCTCATCATGGATCTGATCAGCTTTCAAAGCTAGTCTGGCTCAGGACTCTCCCCAGCTCATCTGGGTAGACCCACTCAAGTAAAGCCAGTACCCCATAACTCTGACCTTTGTCTTGTCAAGACCCCATAACTCTGACCTCTGTCTTGTCAACTTTGACATGTGAGTCAATGCCTGAAAGTTCACTCACTCAGCATACATGAAGTTACTTTCTGCCATGTGTCAGAGATAAGGAAGAAATTTGTGAGCAAGACACACACACTCCCTGTTATCTGAGAGAAATGGGGAGAAATAGGGATATAGAAAGACAAATCTATACAAGTTAAGCATTACAGCAGGACCTTGGGTACATTTTTAAGCTCTTTGTGCCTGTTTGTAAAGGAGGATGACAAAAGTAGCTAAATCACAAGGTTGTTATGAAGAGTAAAACACCTAGTATCAGGCACAGGGTAGGTGCTCCACAAATGTTAGACAGAGTTAGTTATTAAGTGAATTTAAAGTTAATGTAAATCTAGGTCTTCTCCTTATCCTTTCTGAAGTATATCTTTCTCTTCCAGAGTTTCATTTAATGAACCCAACAAGCCTGTAACATAGATGCTACCCACATTTGGAGAAGTTGAGGCCACAGAGATGAATGGGCTTCTCCAAGTCTTACACCTCACATAAAGTAGTGGTGGAACCCAGATCAACTCATATCAATTCAGCCCCCAAAATTCCTTACGCTTTTAATCCATACTTTATGCTACATTCCCTGTGAGAATCAAAACTATGAATAAATACCCAGAAGAGAGAGAGATTAATTCTATCAGGAGGCATCTAGAGAGGCTTCTTGAAGAAAGAAAGTGGAGCATGCACTGCCCTGCTAATCCACCCATGGCTCCTCACTGCTTTACAATAAAGTACAAACCCTTTACCAAAGCCGGAAATCCTCTTTTCCTTTCCTTTTCCTTGAGTCCCCAACAAGTCCTATAAGTTATAGCCACGAATTTTATCCCAATACATCATTTTTATCTATCCATCTACTGCTACCACCTTAACCCAAAGTACCACCATCTCATGTTCAGTTTGGTTTCCCTACTGATCTCCCTGCACCCCTTCCTGCCAACCTAAAATCCATTATCTGCACAACAGCAAGGGTAAGCTTAAAATGCAAATCCGACTGTGGCAGTCCCCCACTTTAAAGTCCTCCAGTAAATATCATTTGTATTTAGAATTAAATCTAAATTCCTTTCCATGACTCTACGTATACGTGATCTGGTGTCTGCTTATTTTTCCCACTTCATCTAGTCAATGTCTTCTCTCCACTCATTATCCTGCAGCCATAAATGCCTCCTTTATTTTATCCAACAGAAAACATTTTTGATCTCATCTCATGGCTTTGCACTTGCTGTTTTCTCTGCCCAGGATGCCATGGTCTTTTCTTCCAGACTTGTTCCTCCTTATTGTTCAGATCTCAAATATCACCTCCTTAAAGAGATCTTCCCAAGACACTTCATTTAAAATAGGACCCCATTCCTCCTGCCCCTCCCACCCGCCCCGTTTTTTTCTATTACTGCACACTGTTTAATTCCTTTAAGGTACTAATACACTGTATAATTTTTAATGACATATTTATTTGTTGACTGGATCCCCACTGAAATGTAAAACTCCAGGAAGATGGGAATTTTGCCTATATTGCTCCATATGATATCCTGGGCTTATAGTAGACATTCACGACATAGTTATTAAAAGGATGCAAGGAAGGGAGGAAAGGAAGTTTCAACAGCATTTTTTCAGAAGCATAAGACTTGAGCAGGTAAATGTATACGGAAAGTAGGGAGGCAATTCATAGCAGAAGGAACAGCTTGAACACAAATCTTGAGTCAGATGAGTTCAAGATTTGTTTAAAGAAAGACACGTGTACTAATGTGCCCAGAAAGTAGCTGTATAAGGAAACCAGGATCTTCAATCAGTTTACAAATGCTTGTCAAATGCCTGTGATGTCACAGATACTGTGCTGGATGTTCCCATTACATACTGCTGCATAGCAGATTATCCTAAAACTTAGTGGCTTAAAACAATCACAATCATTTATCTTCCTCACAAAGCTGCAATTTGAGCAGAGCTCAGCAGGGGCAGCTCATCTCTGATCCATGTGGCATTGGCTTGCTAGATTCAACTAGGGGCTGGAAGATTGACTTCCAGGATGGTTCACTCACATGGCTAGTTAGCACTGGCTGTCGCCTGGGAGCTTGGCTCCCACTGTGAGCTGGGGCCCATGCTTCCTATCCCTGTGGGCATTTCTACAGATTGTTTGAGTTTCCCCACAGCACAGTGGTTGGATTCCAACAGCAAGGGTCTAAAGGAGAGAAGCAAATGTGCATGGCATTTCTATGACCTACCTTTGGAAATAACATATCATCCCTTCAGCTCTACTGTTTGAGACAGTCACAAAGTTCCATCCAGTTTCAAAGGGAGGAGACAGGGAATCCACCTCTGGATGGGGAAGTGACAAGGTTCTAGAAGAATACTTGAAATAGGAGATATTGTTGCAGCCATCTTTGTGAAATAGCAATACAATCTACTACTCAGGGATACAGCAGTGAGCTCGGAATTACAGTACCTGCCCTCAGGAAGCTCAGACTATAATGAGGAAGACAAATCCATATGGTTTTGTAAAGTGTAAGTTCAGTGATGGAGGAAAAATAAAGTGTTAAGCTGAGACCAAATGACCTGTTGCTATGCTCAAAATTTAACAGCTTAAAATAATAATCAGTTGCTTTCTCACAGTTCCAGTGGGTTAGGAATTCAGGAGTGACCTAGGTGGTTCTGGTTCAGAATCTCTCATGAGGCTGCAGTCACCACATCAGACTGGACTGTAGTCGTTCAAACTCTTCCGCTTCCAAGATAGTTGCTGGCAGGAGGCCTCAGTTTTTTGCTACATGGACCCCTCCACAGTGCTGCTTGAGTGTTCTCACAAAATGATAGCTGGCTTCCCCTGGAGTGGGTCATCCAAGAGAGAGGGCAAGGAAGAAACTGCAACTCCTTTTATGACCTAGTCATGGAAGCCACACACCATCACTTCTGTTATATTCTATTCATTGAGCCCATACTCAAAGTCAGAGAATTAAGCTCCAGCTCTTAAAGGGAGAATTTGTGAACATGTTGAAAGCCATCACAGACCTTATCTATTATGCAATGGAAAGAAATTTAGGAAGAAGTAATAATTGGGTCAGACATACTTTAGATAGATCACCCTGCTGGTGATACGCTGGGTAGATTTGAGAAAGGTAAGACTGAAGGTCTGCAGACAAATTAGAAGAGTCCTGAAATATCCCAAAGAGAGATCAAACAAGTCTAAGTGACTTGTAGCAACAGAGGATGAGATGGGTTTAAAAAATGCTAAGGAGGCAAAATTGTGTTATGAAAGAAATAAAAGCATTCAAAAATTAAATGTCATATTTTAGACTTGAGTGTCTGATTGGAGTAATGGTTACCAATCAAGATGGAAAATCCATGAGACAAAGCAGATTGAGGAGAAAGAGAAAATTCAGCATTAGATATTTTGAGTTTGAGCTTCCAGTTTTAGTGAATGAATAGTGGTAGGTTTTTGTTTTTGTTTTTTTTTCTTGCCACTGCAGCATTTATTTTTGTCTTATTTTGTTAACAGCCTCATTTTTACAAGGTGATCCTATCCTCACCCACTCTGCTTGGACAGGGCAGGGCCGTACCCAGTGATGTGCTGGTAAATGATCTCTCCAAAATAAGTAAACAAATAAAGCCCTAGTTTGTAGTGTGAATACTCCCACCTTTTCAAATTTAATGCTCCCAACAGTTTAACAACCAACTCAGAAAATTACTGGAATGTTATAATCAACTGGTACAATGGGACTATATCTCTGGTTTAGCGATGAATCACATGACCCAGATCTAAACCAGTCAGCACACTGAATTTCTTCTTAACATGGTGACTGGTTCAGAGATGGACATTTTAGCCAATCAGAGCCAGTGAGATGCAAAGAGATTCTTGTTATGCATCTGGGAAAATACTTTTATTTTTCCTTGATACTTGTAATTAAGAGATAATGCAACAGCGCTATTATACCATGTGAAGTTGCAGAATGGAGCCAGCCCGCCCTGTGCAAAACAGAACTGAGAGATAGAAAGAAAGTAAGTCTAGATGACATTATTTAAGCCATAAATCTAGCTGTAGCTAAAACTAACTCTATTCATAGACTTTCCAATTAAGTGAGCCAATAAGTTCTATTTTCCTTTTTCTTCTTTCTTTCTTTTTTTTCTTGTGTAAGTAAATTTTGTTTTTCCTTTCCTTTATATTCAGAGTTTCTCAGCTGATATTATGTGTGACATCCAGATCCTTGGTTATATAAATCTGAAGCTCAGCAGACAAGTTCAGGATTGACAGAATTTAGTGAAAATGTAATCCATGAGAAGAAAAAAATTCACCAAGGGAGAGAACCATCTTGCTAATCATAATTTTCTTAAAATTCTATAGAATGAGAGATATGGGAGCAACGTTAGAGATCATCCAGTCAAACTCCTTCACTTAACATTTATGAAAACTGTGTCTCTAAAAGGTTCAATACATTGTCCAAGACTACTTGGCTCTTTAGTCTTTAGAGCCAAGACGAAAACCCTGATTTCCTGACTCCTATGTATCCCTTTTCCCAATCATGGCAAATTCTGAGTTATAGGATCTAATTTAGCTGAGCAAGTACATATCGTATTTATATTATGAATAAGTAAATGTATCATATACTACTTTTCAGTTTAATGGATAGCACTTTACTATTTCAGAGCACCTTGTATAATTTAACCTTCTTGCCAACACTGTAAAGTAGGTGGGACAAGTATTTTAGAGATAAGAAAATCTAGGCTTGGACTATTTGAATGACTTTTCAAAGGTCGAATAGCCAGTGAATAATAAAGCCAGTAATAGAATCCAGGACACTTGATTCCTTCCTCCAATGCTCTTTCTTCTGCCTCTCTTTCAACTTAATGATGTTTCATTGCAAGTGCTTAAGGTGTAATTTAGATAGCACAACTTCCCTGGATTTGAGATGACTTCTCATAATTGTCAGAAATATGTATTCTAAGATGTTCTCTCTCTGCACTATTTCTGTAATTCTCCAGGCTGCTAAGACTCAATCTGCTTAGTAATCAAGGTGTCAGCACAGATGGTTTCACAAGAAATGTATTTGTTTCCAGGGCTACTGTAACAACTACCACAAACTTGTTGGCTTGCAAAAATGGAAATTTATTCTGTCACAATGCTGGAGGCCAGAAGTCCACAACCAGGGGTCATACTCCCTCCAAAGGCTCTAAGGAAGGATCCATTCCATGTCTCTTCCAGCTTCCAGTGATTGCTGGCATTCTCAGCTTGTGGCCACATATCACACAAATCTCTTCCTCCATCTTTACATAGACTTCTCATTGTGCCTGCCCTCTGCATATCTCCTATAAGGATACTCAGCATTGGATGTAGGGCCCACCCAGATAATGCAGAATGATCTTCTCATCTCAGTGTCTTTTACCTTAATTACATCTACAAAGTCCCTTTTGCCAAATAAGGTAACCTGCCCAGGTTCTGGGGATTAAGACATGGATATATCTTTTGGGGGGCCACCATTGAGCACACTATGAGAGGCAAAGGAGAAGGATTATTTATTTATTTATGTGTTGACAGGAGAAGAGTTATTTACCCGAAGGTCAGAAGGCTTACAAGTGGAATGAATCAAAGACCTGCTGCACCACTAGTGATGACAAAGCACTCTTTTTCAAAGGTGACCTTCAACTCATTTACAAATTTTGAAAAGATCTAAGTGGTCCATAACACATTCTCTGAAAAGATGCCTTGCCATCAGCTTTGTCAGCTAACTGTGGGTCATGGGCTAGAGGGTGAAAATGTATCCAACAAGTAGTGACTGGCTTACATGCTTAGGCATGTGCCCTGTTTATATGATACCCTCTGCCAGAGTTAGCTTCATGCCAAGAGGCAAACTTGAAAAGCCACTATTGAAACAAGAGCTCCTGTTTTTGTCTGACCAGAATATCAGATTCTTTGCATCATTCACTCTCTTGGAGAATCAACCACTAGACCATCTGTGCTTCTCCCATTGTCCTTTAAATAAAGATTAATATGTGTTTGTTTCCAACTCCAGAGCTATGCCTGTGATGTGTCATAATCTATAGAACACACATATAAGGCACAGTCTTTCAGAGGCTAGTGCAGCTCTACTGTATGCTTATTCTTCCAAGGGAAAGACACCTTCTTGTTTACAGTCTCCGAAAGAGAAAAAGAAAGGAAATACGCTTACTGAGCATGCTGGGCATGTTCCATTTGCTCCCAGATCCACTCTCCATCTCTCTCTACTCTGCTCCCCAGATCACTTCCTGTGACCTTAATGGACTCTCTTACCAAATGGATTCAAGTTGGGTTTGGCCACTAGAGAATTCTGAAGGAATTGGAGGGAGAGAAAGCAAGAGGGAGGGAGGGAAGCTACTCTGTTCATTTCCCAGGCCCCCAGTTGTTGCCAAGTGCTGGCAATATCTCTCACGGAGGTCTCAGCACCTCTCTGGCAACTCCCTTGGCACAGCCTTCTCCGTCTCCAAGTCCCAGGAAACACTGCTTTTACCCAGACTTTCAGGCCTGGAGCTGGTATCCCTAAGAGTAATGCACTATCTTATTTTTTTATTGAAGTAGAGTTGATTTATAGTGTTGTGTTTGTTTCAGGTGTACAGCAAAGTGATTCAGTTACACATATACATATATATATTCTTTTTCAAATTATTTTCCATTATAAGTTATTACAAGATATTGAACATAGTTCCCCGTGCTCTACAGTAGGTCCTTGTGGTTTGTCTATTTTATATACAGTAGTGTGTATCTGTTCATCCCAAACTCCTAATTTATCCCGCCCATCCCACCCCATCCCACCTCCTGCTTTTCCCCTTTGGTAACAATAAGTTTGTTTTCTGTCTGTGTGTCTGTTTTGGTTTTGTAAATAAGCTGATTTGTATCATTTTTTAGATTCCACATATAAGTGATATCATATGATATTTGTTTTTCTTAGTACAATAATCTCTAGGTCCATCCATGTTGCTGCAAATGGCATTATTACATTCTTTCTAAGGCTGAGTAATAGTCCATTGCATGTATGTGTGTGTGTGTGTGTGTGTGTGTGTGTGTGTATACACACACACACTACATCTTTACCCATTCATCTGTAGTATATATATATACATATACATATATATATATATACATATATATACTACATCTTTATCCATTCATCTGTTGATGGAAACCTGGGTTGCTTCCATGTTTTGGCTATTGTAAATGGAGTATTGCATTATCTTTTGTGGTTTTCCTACACTTTGCATATACATTTTTAAAATAGTCCTGCTACCACACTTTCCTCAAATTTTCCTACTTTGAATGGACCATCTGTTTCCTAAAGGGACTCAGGCTGATGAAGCCCAATCCTTTCAAGGTTTTCTTCTAGATGTCCCTTTATTTCGGTGATTACAACAGTCCTACAGGGTAAGTACTCTTAACCCCATGTTATGATGAGGAAATTGAAGCTTACTGAGGCGACATAACTTGTCCTAGGAGACAAGCTAGCAAGTGAGGAGTTAGGATTCAAACCCAGATTTGTCTAACTTCAAAGACCTTGGGTTTTTAGCTATTTCTCCTCAACACTGAAGAAATGTCCTTTTTATTATTGAGTTATAATTGACATATGATATTAGTTCCAAGTGTACAACATAGTGATTTCATATTTTTACACATTGCAAAATGATCCCCATGGTAAATCTAGTTACCATCTGTCACCATATAGGGATATTACGATATTATTGAGTATATGCTCTATGCTGTACAATACATCTCGTTACTTATTTATTTTATAGCTGGAAGAAATGTCTTAAAGGATGCCTGGAGAAACAAAGCATTTTAAGGCACAAAAAATGCCAGAATGGCTTAAATGCTTTATCAAAGTTAAACTTTATAAAGTCATTCTGAGGACCCATCTCTCCTTAGTATTGCATAAGGAAAAAAAAAAAAAAAGACAGCCCTACCCAGCAGCCACAATAATTGGAATGTAATTGACGTCTTTACTGTATTCTCCTAAAAAGAGGCCAGGAGTAAATTACATTTTCAATGCAGAGCCAGACTTCTTAAAATCCTCTTTCCTTCATCATTCTTTCTATGTATTCCATATATGGCAGCTACTCACAAAATCTTTTTCAACCCATCCCAAGCTTTCAAGATTTCTCCCAACAGGCTCCCTGTCTCCATCTTTTCTGGATTCCTTTATCCTTTCTGGATATTTTCCTTCCTACCAATAACTCTGCCTTTCCAATGAAAATCCCTGTTGTCTCTTCCAGGCTTTTCCAGATTTCCCTTTGGCACCATGTCCAATTAACACAGCTAAAGAGCTGGATTGATTTATCAATCAGAGAAGCACAAGCATCTTCTGGGGAGAGTGGGAGTTACGTTAAGATTTCAAATAATGTTTTCTCTATATAATATAGATGTACTCAGTTTTCAAGGAGAAAAGATTTTGGTAGCACATATGAAATCTATACTAAGGATGAAGGATAAACTATAAGTACTGGAGCATGGGAAGGGTAATGAGAGGGGTAAAGGGAATATTCAGTTCACATCTTATTCATTCCCTCAACTTCCCAGTGGGCTGCCAATGTAGTACAAATATTTGTTTCAGTTCAATTGTGTGAAACACCAGACATATTTTATTTGAGAAACAGCATTATGGCTACATATTTTATCCATCATAAATTGTGTTTGCACTTAAAATTATAATTATTAATAATGATATTTATTTCCCTATCAATCAATTTACCATTAGTTCTTCTGTGTCCCAATTTCTAACCAGGTAACTACACAGTCATCCCAGCAATACCCCCAAAGCAACTTCTACCTCCTGGAGAGTGATTATAAAATCCACTACCTTTCACATCTTTCCTTAAACACCTTAACTGATGGAAATTCAGGAAAAGATAGAATGGGTCTACAGTCAAGACAAACTATTTGCAGTAGGTGCTTTTAAAAAAAATCATTTATGGGTTGAAAGTAGTTCATCTGGAAGTATTCTCTTTGGCTAGCCAAAAAAAAAAAGTTGATTAGCTCTGGGACTTAAAAGACAGACAGACTGTCACAGGAACATTAGACAATAACCCAATTCATCCTGAATCTACAGTTCATAAGATGACAAGGATCTTCATTTTTCTGGCCTCAAGAAAGGCATCAACCAAACTGAAAAGGAGACAGTTTATTCTTTTTCTACAGCCTGGTAGGGTAGGGAGTAGAGGAGGTGAGAAAGCTATCATTTGCTGAGCCCTGCTATGTGTGAGACACTATTGCATAAGTTAGTAACTTACCCTAGGGCACAAAATAAGAAAAGAAAGCAAATACAGAGGCCAAGATTTAAGGAGTATTTGTATGTTCATTATCTGGTCTCTCCACCTCCACTGTTCTAGAAGTTGTAACATCTAGGGGAGCAAGCAGCTTGTCAGTCTGTTGCTGAATCCTCAGAGCCTCACATAGTACTTGACACATTAAAAGGAGCTCAATGAACATATGCTAAGTAAATGAGCAAATGAATGAGTTCCTTCTTACTTCATAGCCCAGGGTTATCCTACTCCACCTTACTTGTGGCTAGAAAAACAAAACTCAAACAGCACTTGCTCTGAGATTTTAAGATGTCTCCTCTGCGGTGTATTGATATCAGGATAGAGTTTCTTCCTTTACAAACCAAACCTCCCTGTCCAGATAAATTATCATGGAAAATGGCACAGTACCATCAAATTGGAAATGAAAACCACAATTCCTCTTTGCAAACAAACACAATACCCTTAATGGTCATGAGAACACCTAACTTCGACTCCCACAGTTAACTTGAGAGCAAATTGGAAAGTTCAGCAGAAAAATTACATTATAATGAAAATTCCCATGAACTAATGTTGCTTTAGGTTTGCTTTGGCTGTATTTGCAGCCAAAACCCAGTCAATCAACCAATTGTTCACCCTACACTATACTAAAAGAGTGGTTTGTCTGATTTTTTTTGGTCATTGAATTGATGAATTGCTTTGGCATCATGTAGCCAGCTTTTATCTTGGGAAATAATAATTTTCTACTGGGAGAGCTATTCAACTGTGTGGTAGTACTTTATCACCAGCTGCGCATAAGTGGTGCTGTTTGCAATTAGATAAACGGGCACAGAGGCTCAGAGGTCCCCAAACACAAGTCTAATATGTAAACATAACCAAATCGTACTATTAACCAGGGGATCGAGTTATGATTGCTCATCCTTCTCTGTCTTTTTCAACTTCTCGGTAAAACATCCTCATACCTCATTCTGCACAGGCGAAGGGAGGGATATTTTTCAGTCTTAGATGGCACTAGAATGAGAGTTAAGTATTTTCCACCTGTTCTAAACTGAATTTGTGATTGGAGAAAACCACATCAAAACAATTTCATAAGAAACTGGAGCACTTCCAAAGGCTTTTAAGCTCATTTCAAAATACTGAGCAGTACCTAAGGAAGGCAGAATAGCTTATTCTTTCAACTTTTCTCTACAAAGACTTTGGAATCATAGAATTTCAGGTTAAGAGGAACTAGAAATGCCAAACACACACACACAAATAATACATACACACACACACACACACACACACACCTCCTTTCTAAAGAACTAAGAACTAAAGTTAATTATTTAATTTAAGCCTTGCCAACAATTATGCCTTTTCTTCATTTTAAAGATTATGAAACTGAAGCAGAAAAATGAAGCAACTTACTATGTGTCCTATACTTGGTAAGTGCCAAAACTGGAACTCAATTCCATCCCGAAGTCCCAACTAATACACTGCACCACTTTGTTTCTATGATACTGCTGCCAACCTACGCTTGACTTCCTTTTTTGGCCATGAACTCAGTCTATCCAATCTCAGACATCTCTGTTTGAGTTGTCTGCTCTGTGTTAAAAGTTGCCTTTCTATAACTCCTACCTACTGAACCTAGATGTGGCCTAGGGCCATACTGAATAAGTGTAATCTCTCTTCCAAGTGACAGGGTTTTGAATATTTGAAGCTGACAATCGTGTCACATGGAGCTCTCTTTCTTGTGGGTTAATATTCCCAGATCCTTCAGCCATCCTTCATATAACATGGTTCACTCTCTTAATTGCTTTCTACTTTATACATGTTCCTCTTCAACTGTCATCTGGCCTCACCAAGAAGACCGGAAATCTCACCATCCTCAATCTATTAATGCAGCAAAAATCGAATTAAGATTTCTCCATTCTGCACCAATCCTATGTTTTGAAACCTCCACTTTATGGGCACCCAACCTTGCCTCAGAGTCTCGCAACCCTCACACAGAGTGTGAAATCTCTAACAATGTTCGTCTGAAAGCACTAAGCAAAACCTCTATGAAATTAATCAGAGATCCCAATGGGACTCTCTATTATGCATCCTAATGCACTTGAATGTCCTGTATCTCTCCTCAAAGCCTCATGGCCCAAGGATACCCTATCTATCTCTAAGGAGTTCATAAATTCTTAAGTGCCTGCCACAAACCCAGTCACTCTTCTAGGAAAGTGGTCCCAGGTGGCCTTCCTTGCCAGAGTTGTCATTAATGTTAATAAGGTATAGTCACCTGTCACCCTTGCCATTGCTGACAAGACTGTCCCAAGGGGCTGTACAAGGTCTGGTTACCTTTGGAACAACTATCATGAACTACAGGGAAAATGATGCGATTCTTATCAAATGGTGCCCAAAAAACCTCATTATATACTCTCCTTAGAAAGTATGTCAGAAAGGTAGTCTCCAAGCTCAAATGTGTGAGAAATATGTTTGTTTTAATTTCTTGACTTTATTTCTATTGCAGTTTCCCAGATTACTAGAGGTTTAATCTTAAGAAATTGAGGAGTCCCTCTCCTTTGAAAGGGGTTATCTCTAATTTGAGGGGATTTTATGGAGTGCTACTGCATCCTGCATGGTTGGGATGAGGGCATCTGATTTGGTTTATTTAACCTCACAGGCATCAACTGAGCTGTCTCCCTTTTTAGGTCCCCTTTCCTGTCTTCAATCATTGATTCAATCATGTTTGGAATAGAATGGTCTCCATTCTTTATTTTTTAATTTATTTTGGCTGTGCCGGGTCTTAGTTGTGGCACGTGGGATCTCCGTTGCGGCATGCAGGATCTTTTAGTTGCAGATTGTAGACTCTTAGTTGCGGCATGCAGACTTCTTAGTTGCAGCATGCATGTGGGATCTAGTTCCCCAGCCAGGGATAGAACCCGGGCCCCCTGCATTGAGAGCACAGAGTCTTACCCACTGGACCAAACAGGGAAGTCCCTATGGTCTCCATTCTTGACTCTAGGCTTTCTCCTGGCTAACTTCCTAAACACTCAGGGTCATTCTTCATACTTACGCCAGACAGAACTACAGGAAGCTCAGTAGGGCTGTTTATGACTCTTTCCTCCTTTGCATTTTCCCAAATCTCTGGGATAGTCTGTTCGTACACATCCTTTCAGATTCCCTCTGAATGCTTAGAAATACAAATGCTTTTGAAATACAAATACCAAGGAAAAACTCTTTCTTTCGCCTTCTGATGTGCCATCATATTCCTGACAATGAGCTCAGAACCTCTTTCCTGTTACATAATAGCAGAACGAAATTCTAGGAATAAAAACGTTTAAAATGACATTCCAAAAAGCATTAGTCTTTTGCAGGTAGAAGATGAGGGCACACAAAAAGATGGAAAAATCACTCAAACTCAGCAGCTGCCCCAAATGAGAATACAGGAAGTTTTCTGGTTATCATTACTATCCTTATTTCATAGGTGACCAAACTAAGATTACGAGAGGTTAAGAAACATGTGCTAAGTTAGTAAATAGTAGAACCAGGATTTGAGCCCAAAAATCTGACCCCAGAGTAATGCTCTTAACTACTTCTGTGACAAGGAAAAGAGGCAGGAAGGAAAACCATAATGAAGGGCAATAGTGAGCTAATGTTATGAAGAAACAGAAAATGTATAGTGCCACAGAAGTGTGTAATGAGGGTCAAAGGAAGAATGGGGGGATCTGATCTAACCTGAAGCTTAAGAATAGATCTCTCTGAAGAAGTGACCTTTGGGCTGAGATCTGAAAGGTTGCCTAGGAGCTAACTGGTCACCAGGAAGAAAGAATAGCACGTGCAAAGGCCCTGAGGCAGGATGACCACAGCTTTGTGTAGACCTGAAAGGAGGCCAGGACGCCTGGAGCAGAGGGAGTGTCAGGGAGACTGGTAAGTGATGAGGTTAGAAAAGGAAACAGAAGTCACTTCGGGCTGGACCTTTTAAACTATGTTAATGAATTTTACTAGAAATGGCCATCCCCTCAGAAGAACCTCAAGTCCTGCGTTTATATTATCTCTTCAAGCATTCATCATGAATGAACTAATAAGATTTCGAACTCACAAGGTGTAAAATCTGATTGGTTCAACTTGGCTGACGTAGTCCCCACTTATCCAATCAGCAGGAGGGGCAGGATCACATGGTCTTCAGAGCCGATCATCATGAGGAAGAATGGGCGTTCTAATACAAACAAATATATGTATCTGGGCACAGGTTGCTGCATTGACCAGCATCTCTGAAATTACAAGATCCCCAGACATACTCAGGTTTACCCTGGGCAGTGGGTTTTATTGTAAAGATAAAACGGGACACTAAGTAAAACCTGATGTTCATTCAGAAAACATTAGCTCTAGCAATGCACTGCACACAGCAAAAGCACTAACCATTCCATCACGTGATCAGCCTCTCAGCAGCAGGCCTCCAGTCTGAATGCGCTGCCATTAAGGTTTCTTGGCATTAAGTCTCAGGGTCTGCTTCTTCTCCTCCTGTTATTATGACATAACTCTATCTTCTGGTCCAGTTCCACAAAAGCGAGGGTCTGACTGAGCCGAGCAGTCACCTTCTAGTATTAGGCTTCCATGTTGAAGAGCATGCTTCCCACGGGTCATTTCTGGGCAAAAGCTAAAGAGACCTGCCATCACCCCAATGACATTTCCTCCCCGGAGAGCAGAAGGCGGCACAGTGGTGCTTTAGGTGGAGCATGAAAGCTTACACAGTGTTGTTTTTACGTTAATGTGCAACCAACATTTTTAAATAGAAAGCTTTCATGTAAAATTCCAGATTTCCAGCTGCCCTTGAAAACCTGGAATATCAGACAACACTAGCCACAGTCAACAGATACTGAGTAGTGAGTGACCCGTGACCCCTTTAGAGGCCCATAAGCTCTCAGTTCAACATAGTCTCCAATATCCCTACTGTCAACCAGCTTCACTGATTTACTTACATGCCTGACCCTTGTAGGCATCTGAGTTGGCAAGCACTAAAGTATGTAATTACGTGCACTTTTCTCAAAAGGGAGTTCATGGTGAGGCAGGCACTTAAGGAGTCACTGACTACAGGACTGTCACAATATGAAGTTCAGAAACTCTACCCTAGTATAATTTCACTGCTACTGGCAACCCCTGAAACAATTTTGAGATAGTCTCTGAACACAGTTAACTGGGGTCCCTGCCAACTGCTGCCTATAAGGAAAGTGAACCTTCGCTCTACTATGATAGCCTAACCAGACTCGACCTGATGATTTTGAGAAAGGTTAAGGATAGAGGAATGGCTCCTAGACATTGGAGCAATTCCATTCCACATCTTAGGTCATCCCGCTCTGCCCTAATAATACCTGTTACAAAACACAGTAATAGGATCTCCTTGCCAAGCTATGTGCTCCTCCTGGCTATCAGGTGGCCCAGAGGAATGGATATTCATGCTGGTAAAATTGGGCACGTAGCCCCTAAACTAGCACATTCAGGCTAGCATGTAGCATGTCTCAGTCTTGAGATGCTATGGCTCGTGGTAAAAACGCATCTTACGGGCCAAACTGGTGTCCACCTACCGGCCAATCACGTGACCTTGGCCGAGCCCCTTCATCTTTTTCAGCTTCAATTTCTTCATCCACAAAATGTAGATAATAATACGGACCTCAGTGAATATTTTGAGGATTAAAGGCAGTGATGGGTGTCTTCCTTCTTTACCCAGGTAGGGTATAAAATAACTTCAAATCCAGCTATTTGAATTAAATTAAACCTCTCTAACCACCCCCAGCCCCCTCACCTTATCATCTTAAGAAGTTTCTTCTGGCCACTTTCAGGTTACCACTCCTCCCAGGGCTTTCCCCAGTTCAAATATTTAGCCCTCGTTTTACAGAGAGAAAATCTGCTCAGTCCCACAGGTGGCTGCATACTTTCAATGAGCCTGCAACTGCCACTGTTTCAGAGTAAAAGCCGCCTGCCCCCCTTGGCTAATTCACTACCAAAGCATCCCACTGTGCTGCCACCTGCCCCTGACCACCAAACCCACAAGGCCAAGATGGGGCCCGGCTCAGTGCAGCTGCTGTGGTCAGCAGGCGTGCAGCATGGGTGCAGAAAGAACCTCTGTGGATGATACAGGAGGGACCTGTCTCCCCTGGAGGCATATGTTGCTATGGAAGCTTCATTTGCCTATCCCATCTCTTGGGTCAGTTTTCATATTACTAACGTTTAGGCTACCTGGCCGATGTTTAGGTTATAACTGATGTCTTCTCTCCCCTATCCCTGCCTTAACCAAGAATTGGTTCAGTCAGCACTGATTCTCCTTTGCTTTACTCTAACATAGAGACAAGAACACTAAGTATTCAATTTTCCTAACTGCAATCTAGCTAGCAGTGGTGATGTGACACAGTTCTGACCAATGATACATAAGTTTAGTGACACACACTCTCAGCCACTTTCCCAAAACAGACCTCCCATCCAGCACGGCTGAGTTGGAAAGCATTTCTGACACAGCATCACCCTGTGACAGAACCATTCTTTCTCACGACTTCCTTAGTCTCCCAGGTCCCTGGAGGTAGAGAAAGACCTTCCATGTCACACTCTCCAGCCCGTCTCCTACAACGGGATGAGTTTGTTTCATCCATGAGAAAACATCACAAACGGATAAAAGTCCTGGTCCAGCAGCAGGCACAGAGTGGATGCTCCTCTTGACCTTTTGATACTATTTGAAAATTCAACTATGAGCGTATACTATTTTCCTGACTAAAAATTTACTACCATTAGTGTCTAACTGAGGCTTTTTCATTATGTTATTAGAAAGAAGCAACAGAGCATTTAGAGGGAAATATATAACTGTCCCAAGGATTTTGTGTCTGAAACAAATACTTCAGGATTTGGATAAGTAGGAGGAAATCTAGATTCTATTTCCAATGAACACAATGCTTGACTAAGCCATAGAATCAAGGACGTAAGCTGTCTGGATTTAGACTACTTTACTCCCATTTTGGACACAATGCCCAGTATGTTTTTGGCCTTCAACCTGGGCAAAAGGCAATGTCTGTGACCCATTTTGAGTCACGACAGCTTATTGGCTCATACTGAACAACATCTCTTCTATTCTTAAAAAGTGGATTAATGTGGAATTTGCTGTCTCTGCTATGATCCCTTAAAAGGGCTACGATTACGGAGTCAAGCAAGGCCATCTGAGGTGGAGGCTCATTCTTGCTGTGTGTGCACTTGACAGTTTTCTCTGAGTGGTTCCCCAGTCCCATGCCTCTAAGGCCACAAGTGCGCTATCCTGCGGGGCCCAGCCAAAGAACTCCAGGTCATGCCTTTCATCAGTACATTCAAGGCCAACGCCATGCGAAATTTATTTCAGCTGTCTCCCAGCTCAGTTCTCACTTCTACAGAGAGAAGAATCTGCTAATGGAGACCTTTGGTTTCAGTGTCAGTATTAGATTGTGCTGAAAGAAGAGACTCTTTAATGTAAAAATAGAGAGAAATTATTTAATTCATCATCAATCAGCAACTTTTCTTTAAGAGTTTGCTGAGTACCCGGAGTGGGGCAACATGTGAGTGCAGTGATAAATAACATGGGCCCCAGAATCAGAAAGACTTGGGTCTGAGTCCTGCTTCTGTCAGATATTTAAGGTTGAGCCACACGATATTTCCAGCATTCAGTCATTCTGAAATGTAACTCTAGGCAATGAGGAGGCACATTCTCTCTTAGCATAGCAAAACCAGATGATTTGTTTATATGACATGGGTTCTGTGTTATGGTAATAGGAAGAAAACTAATCTCTCATGAAGGATAATAAAAGTTTTTTTCTGAATGAAACTTTCTGCCTGTCCGGTATCATTTAATATCCATTCTATGGTATTGTTGGGGACCAGGCTTTTTCTATCCTCTGGTCCCACCATCCTTATGACATGACTCTCAACCTCATGATGGCAGGAGATGTGTTGCACCTTCAGCCATCATGCCTGCTTCCCAATCAAGAAGAAGGCAGGAGGACCACAGGTCTTCTACCTAATGGAAGCCCTTCCCATCAGACTAAATTTACATACCATTGGTCAGAACTGTGTCATATCTCCATCGCTAGCTGGATTGCAGCTCGGAAAATTGAATACTTAGCTTTCTTCTCTGTGTTAGAGCAAATCAAAGGAGAATCAGTGTTGAGTGAACCAATTCTTGATTAAAGCAATGATGGGAGAGAGAAGACATCAGTTACTTAATGAGCTATTCATTTATGTTATGTTTATTTCCACAGTCAGATGAGGGACTAGAGTTCAGGGAAACTGCAACAATTACCCAAAACGTAAAGGTAGGAGTCGAGCCCAAGTCATTCCAACTCCAACATTTTTGCTCTTAAAAAGAACTTTCCTTGCTTTGGACAAGAATGTAGAGTTTCCTTTTAAGCACCTCAAGACAGAGTAATGGTCTCCCCGGGTCTCCACTTCGGGCCGGAGTGGGTGGCCGGGGGCAGCCGAAGACATGCGTACGTGCGTGCGTGCGTGAGAGCGTGCGAGTCCACGAGGTGGGCCGCGCACGCAGCGAGTGTGTCAGCCCGGTCCCCGGCTGGTTGTTCTCGCCTCATGCCAGCCCGAGTTGGCGGCAGCGCTGGAGGCCCCGGTCCTGTGACCACAAAGAGGGAGCCGGGGGCCGGACGGGAGCGCGGCGGCGGCAGCTGAGGGCCAGGCCAGGCCCCCTCCCTTCAGCCTCCCGCCTGCCCGTCTGCCCCGCCCCCGCCGGCGGCGCCGCGCCCCTGCCCCAAGCGCCAGACTAGCGCGGTGCGGGCGCCGCGTGCGAAGACATGGGGGAGAAGCTGGAGCTGAGGCTGGAGTCGCTCGTGGGGACCGAGCCCGCCGTCTACCCGTGGCCGCTGCTGGTCTACGTAAGTGCCGCCCGTCCCCTCCTCCCGGACCCCCGCCCCTCTTTCCCCACGGCGCGCGCTGAGCCTACTGAGAAACGGAGCGACTCGAGTCGCCAGACCCTCTTTGGAGCCCCCGTTCCCGCCCCGCCGTGGTTCTCCGCGGCAGTGTCCAGCCCCCGCGCGCAGGGTGGGCAGAGGGGAGCCGGCGCCAGCCGGGGGGCACAGACTCGGCCGCGGGGACCCCGCGCTTCCGAGGGGCGCCCGAGCCGGTCTGCGGTTGGCTCTGCAGGGCTGGGGACCCCGTTTCCCCCGGGCCTGGAATGCCGGCGGGCTTGCCCTTCTGTACTTTAGGATCTGACATGTAGGGTGTCTTGTTCCTGGTAGTTTATTCTTAGCGCTGTCAACGTGCTTAGTTTTGTTTTTTTTATTTTTCAGGGCACCCTTTCCTCCCTCACTCCAGTTTTTTTGTGTTTCTGTTTTGTTTTGTTTTAGTTAGGCATTTTGTCCCTCTGATCTTGAGTGGGTGGGCTGGCAGGACACTTGGAGAGGAGGCGTTCTGTCCCCTGATCTTGAGTGGCCTTTGGAAAATGACACGCCAGACGGAAATGTACACAGGCGTCCAGTGATTCCAGAAATGCAGGGTGTCCGGCTAGGTGGGCGCCCGGCCTCTCGTCCCCCGTGGCGGCGTGGTGCGCGTGTTCCTTGTCTCAGGGTTTACGCTTGGGCCCCGCAGCCCACCTTCCGGAGGGAAAGCACAGCGGGCGCCTTGGGCCGGCGCTTTTGGGGCGCCCTTTCGTGCGCTCGGCTTGCGGGGGACCGTCCTCCAGGCGACCCGGCCCTCGCGCGGGCTCCGTGTGTGTCAGTTTGTGGAAAGTGTGTCGCGGCCGGGGTCAGGGTCGGGACGCTGGGACCGCCTGGGAGCCGATGTTGACTCCCGGGCCCCGGTTCTCCGCAGTTATCTGAGGTCCGAGGGTTTCCAGCCCGCCACCGCGCACTGACGCTTTCTATTTTTGCCCTTCCTGTGCCCGAAGGCGCGGCTGAGCCTGGGCTCTGGCTTTTCCGGTTGGGTAACTCCGGGTGGCCTTGGTGGGCGGCTTGAGCAGTGGGCAGGGCGGGGAGACATCCCAGGGGAGGGAAACTGAAAGTGGGGAGAACCTTCAGAAGTCCAGCTGATCCACTTGCCTCGCCTCCCTGCCCCTCTTACTGCACTTGTCATGCACGGGTTGGCTGGCCGGCGCATTTTTCAAAATGTAATCATTTGTTTATCCTTAGTAGCCGTGAAGAATAGTTCACTTGTAGTGCACAGTTGTAGGAGTTTTGACAGATGATCGCCGTCAGGCGGCAGAGCAGTCCTGTCATCCCATTTGCTGCCCTTTGGCGCCAGCGTGCCTCTAGCTTCTTGGCCGCTAATCTCCTGTCTGTCCCTAAGGTTTTGGCTTTTCCAGAAAGCCAGATAAACGGAACAACAGCATGTAGCTTTTTGGTTCTGGCTGCTTTGGCTCAGCAAAACCTATGCGAGATTCATCCCGGGTTTTTTTTTGTTGTTGTTGTTGTTTTAAACATTGATTTAGTTAGTTATTTACTTGGCTGTGCCGGGTCTTAGTTGCGGCACATGGGATCTTCATTGGCGCGTGCAGTATGTTTTCGTTGCAGCGTGCGGGATCTAGTTCCCTGAGCAGGGATGGACCCCGGGCCCCCCGCATTGGGAGCGCGGAGTCTTAGCCACTGGACCACCAGGGAAGTCCGTCATCCCTGTTGTTGCGGGTATGAGAAGCCACTCATTTTTCTGGCTGTGTTGTATTCCATGTTCCGTTTGTCCATTTGCCTGTGGGTGGCAGGACTTGTGGGATGTTTCCAGTTTTGAGGGGATCAGGAATAAAGCTGCTGTAAACATCCCAGGGCAGGTTTCCATGTGAACTTGGGTTTTTACCTCACTTGAGAAAATACTCAGGAGTGGGACTGGGATCTGTGCTAAGTGTAAGTTTAACAACCCTTCTGCATCTTAGAAATTGGTATTTTTGAATATTGGAAGAGTTTAGAAATGCACTGTGACCCAGCACCCAGGCACTTGAAACGAAGTTGAAAGTTCATCTGGAGATAGTCACGTTGTCCCCGTCTGTCTTTTATTCGAGGCAGAGCAAGGCCACAGATTTGTAACCCTTGTAAGGAAGGCCTCGTGTGTCCAGGCCCTGACAGGACCTGGCTTTCTAGTGGTGGGCGGTTCTGAAGTGGAGAGAGCGTCTTTCCCTTGCTGGGCGGACCTCGCTTGGCAGGGTGCAGGGTGTGCTGCCTGCCTGGCTGGGCGCTCTTTCTGCCGGTCAGCAGCCATTCCTGGTGTGTCTGTCCTACTACCAGGCAGGCGGTCAGGGGCCCTAGTGAAGTGCTCAGCGAGCTGCAGCCTTCCCAAAGCTTTGCGGGTAATGTCTGCTACCCTCCCATTTCCCTGCTGAGGAATTTTGCTTTCTCATGGGAAGTGAGGGGGCAGTACTTTATAAGAGTTCATATTTTGTGATGACTCGATGCTGAATACGTTAAGAAAATGGGCTCCTTCCAGAAGCTTAACTTCTTAGAAGGTGAGATTACTCATGTGACTGCACGTTTGAAATGAGTGAGCTTGTTTGTTCATTGATTCATTCATTCTGCAAGCACCTCCTGGATATTTAGAGTGAGTGTTCCAGGGGGCACGGAGGACAGTAGACAGTATTCTTTTTTTTTTGATTTTTGAATTTAATTTAATTAATTTTTTTATACAGCACGTTCTTATTAGTCATCAGTTTTATACACATCAGTGTATACATGTCAATCCGACTCGCCCAGTTCAGCACACCACCATCCCCACCCCACCCCACCCCACCCCCACGGCTTTCCCCACTTGGTGTCCATACATTTGTTCTCTACATCTGTGTCTCAACTTCTGCCCTGCAAACTGGTTCATCTGTGCCATTTTTCTAAGTTCCACATACATGCGTTAACGTACGATATTTGTTTTTCTCTTTCTGACTTACTTCACTCTGTATGACAGTCTCTAGATCCATCCACGTCTCAACAAATGACTCAATTTCGTTCCTTTTTATGGCTGAGTAATATTCCATTGTGTATATGTACCACCACTTTTTTTTCTATTCGTCTGTCGATGGGCATTTAGGTTGCTTCCATGACCTGGCTATTGTAAATAGTGCTGCAGTGAACATTGGGGTGCGTGTGTCTTTTTGAATTATGGTTTTCTCTGGGTATATGCCCAGTAGTGGGATTACTGGATCATATGGTAATTCTATTTTTGGTTTTTTAAGGAACCTCCATACTGTTCTCCATAGTGGCTGTATCAATTTACATTCCCACCAGCAGTGCAAGAGGGTGCAAGAAGCTAACCTTTTAGCTTCTTTTTGTTCCTTGATTGTAGTTAAGCTTCATCTTGCCTCAGGGCCTTTGTATTTGTTTTTCCCATGTTTTGGAAATATTATTTCCAGAAAAATTGTCCATAAATGATTCCTTTCTATTCTTTGGTGCTCATCTCTTAAAAATATTTTTTCCTTGATTGTCCTACCAGCCTAACTTAGTCCCAATTTATCAGATTACCTTACTTCTTTCACAGAATAATTATAAAAACAAATATTATCTTTGGTGTCTCTTTGTATTTAGATGAACTTCTTCCCAAAGAACTCAAGCCCCACAGTGACAGAAGTTGTTACATTTCTTATCCCTTATTCTGTGTCTTAGAACTGTGTCTGGCATGTAGTAATCACTCGAGGTCTATTGACTGTGTAAAGAATATGTGAGTAGATGAACAGATTTGGAGTTATTTAAGGTCGCTCTTAATGATGGCTGGTGTTGGTGATTAAATTAAAAGTGTAGGTTTTAGAGTTGGAAGTGATCTTGCTGAGTCTCAGAGCTACGGCAAAACTCTCCCTACTGTAGCATCCCTGACAGATGATCAAGTCTGAGCTTGAATGACTGTATATGAAAGACCCTAACCAGGGCAACCTCATAGCTTTCCTCAAGCAGATCACAGCCTTCCATGGGAGTTTTCTCCCTATTAGTCAGCTGTAATTAGGAGAAAACGGTTTGATTTACCCAGAATCATCTTCTCTCAGTCTCCTTGTTCTAGTTCCTAGAGAATAGACAGGACAGAGTTTCCTCTAAATTACATCCTTTGGGTTTGCACTCCTGCTTATAACAAAATAAGCACCACGCTATGGCAGAATTCCCCTTGATTGTCTGCCACTTGTTGCTACATTCCTTGTTAGTGTTTAGAAATAATTTGTCTTAATGTTCCACATTATAATTGATGGAGTACAGAAGTAAAAGAGATCTCGGGGTTATGTCAGAAGCAATCAGACAGATATTTTAACTTACCCTTTTAATGTATTTAATGCTGACACTGTGAGGAATTGAGCAGTATAGTCACCGCGTTATTGCCATTGCTGAAAAAATGTCTTTATGGTGAAATTTATGGTCACTTTGAAAGCATGAGCTGATGGGGGAATTGTCAGATACATCTTAGAGCGCTGAGCATTTCTCAAAAAGTTGTGATACGAAACACCCCTGCCTTTTCTTGTATTTCTGTTACATTCACCTACTTCACAAAAAGCATTCGTCATATTCCTGAAATAATGATGGGCTTAGTTGAGATTCTTTTGGGTCCTAAGGGACCAACATGTGTGCATAATAGTGTCGAGTTACACAGAGCCTGGATGTTTGGCTCCAGACTGAAAGCCCCATGGAGTCGTTTTTTCACATCTGTTCACCAATGTGTATGAATGGGAGAAAACCAAAGTTCTGGTTTGTTTGATCAAGGGGAGCCACACTCCTTTTACTTCTGCTGTGAGAAACAAGTAAAGAGGTGTAAAATATCTGAAAAGAGCCTCTTAAGGTTTGGTAGAACTCTTAAGTGGGATGTAGAGAATATAAAACAAAAAGGAAAGCAAGTGAGTACTTCTGGCAAACTTTTTCAAGGACAGCTAACAAATTAATAATAGTAACAACAATATTAAGATTGATTTTCAAAGACTTAAGAGTGGCGCCACTCTACATGTATTAACTCCACGCCACAGCCCTGTAAAATGGGTGAGGTTATTAAGCCCTTGATTTTCAAAGAGGAAGTGGAACACAAAGAAGTACCACTCCTGAACTCCCACAACTAATAAGTGGTGGAGCTGGGGAAAAAAGATTCAGGCAAATTAATTTTAGAGTTAGTGCTCTTCACCCGTAGGTTATATCCCACAGGTAATATTTGCACATTTTGAAATCACTTTACAAATACTATTTTTACCCCTAAAGTACACAGGGAATACCCAGGGAAATTGGCATTCTAATTATTTTTATATCTTTGCCAATAATCTGTTAACTAAAATGTTCTCTTTTTTCTGATACTTTTACAAGTCATTAATTGAATGTTGCTCACTTTCAAGGCCAATCTGTGAGACATTATTTAACTTGTCTACTCTAAAGTTCCAGCATTAACTCAGGTGGGGCTTCACCAAGTACTGATCATGTGACCTTGGCCTCTCATTGCCTCAGTTTTCTCATTTGTAACATGGGTATAATAATAGGCTTATTTCATATGCCTGTGAGGAGGAAAACTATATATATATATATATATATATATATGTGTGTGTGTGTGTGTGTGTGTGTGTGTGTGTGTGTGTGTGTGTGTGTCTATATATATGTATTTAAACAGTGTCTTAGAATAGTGTTTGGCACATGATAAGCATTATAGAAGTATTGACTGCTGCTACTAGTACTGTTATTATGAGAACTAACTGTTGAGAATAATCCTTCATATAGTGGTTTATTCCACTGAAGATAAAGGAAACTCATAGAATATTAGAAATCAGATTAAACACAGAAAGCCAGTAAAATATACCAGGACAGAAGATGATGAGAGTGTGAAAGCATAGAGGGAAAAAAATGGCTTTTGTTTTTCTTTTTCTTTTTTAAAGAATGAAAGAGCCTAGAAATAGGACAAAAACTATTCATTGGCTATACTGACATGGAGATCACTGGTGACCTTCATAAGTAAAATTTCAGGACAGTGGGCAGAGAGATTACGGTGAGAGAAGTCAGATGGATGTAAATTATAGAGTAAATGGGACGTGAGGAAATGGAAACAATATACGATGATAACAGTTTTGAAAAGTTCAGACATGAATTGGCTAAAGAAGATATGCAGGGATTAGAGGAGGAGGGAGGCTTTCGTGTTACACGTATAGTTTTTAACATTTTAAGTTGGAGTTACTAGTCTAGAATGAGGTTGAATTTTGGCAAGAATCATTCATAAGGAGTAGATGGGTTGTAGAAAATGCAGTGCTGTGAAGTACTTGAGAAGATGAGAGAAAATGAAATGCTACCTGTAGTGCACGTGGCCTTTGAACTTGAACTCCTGTAGTGAAAGGGAATACAAAGATCAATGCAAATGCTAATGAATTAACGGATTTGGCAGTGGACTATTTACTGACTTCTGTGTTCCTAATGAGTTAGGAAGCGCCTCACCAGCTCAGAGTGAAGGAAGTAGAGAGGATGGAGGAAAATTTGAGGAGGGTAGGGAAAGCTTCTAAGAAAATAATCCTTAAGGAGAATTAGAAAGAACTTACTGTAAGTCAGAGCAATATTTCCAGTCTTGAAAATCCATTTGGAGTTGGTGATGATTAATTTATTGGAATACCAATTTGCCCTTCCACATGATTTTTCTCCAGCTACCTGGATATAAGTTACACAGAGGCAGAAAAGAATGAGAGATAACAATCGAGGGAAAATACAATTAGTATCTTTTTTTTACCATTTTCCACTTCTCGGCTCCAACTCTGGGGAGGCTTCATGGACATGGCTGCCCTCCCAGCCTCCAGAAGCACTCTGTTATCAAAGAATTCAAAGAAATGGAACATAGGTTTCCAACTTATTAATTTAGCAAAATCAAAAATTGTATATAATGTTTTCTGTTGGCAAAGATTTTTGCAATATAATTTGGTTCCATCTTTTGACAAGTAATTTGGCAATGTCTAGCAAGATAAAAATGTTAATAGCTTTTTACACATTAATTCTAATTCTGGAAGCTTATGCCATAAATAATTTATAATCCAGAAAATTATTATATAAAGATGCTCATGTCATTTGTAGTAACAAAAAATTGGAAACACCTTTAATTGTTAACAATAGGAAAACAGTTTAGGAAATTATATCCACTTAGTAGAAAGTGACACAGTTACTATATTATAATTACACGATGATGGAGCAAAATAAAATAATGCTTAATAAAGAAAGAATGAAGAAAGCTGACCTAAAATTGTGTCTTCCTTATGACAGTAATTATGTAAACATATCAATATTTATTAAAACTTAAAACCAAAATAAAGTTTTAAAAGCTCTGTACCAGTAATGTGGATTTTATGTTTGTTTCAAAATATTTTTTAACATAACTCCTATAATTTTGTTTTGTCTACTCCTTTTCTTAAGAATTTCTGACTCTTACCTCATTTTTCATTTCATAGTTTCAAATAAAGTCAGCAATTTTATCATCATAGAAGATTAGACTTATTTGACAGTTCATAATTCCAAGTTATTTGGTATAAAAAGACCATATACACTTGTAGGTACTTTCAAAATAAAATTTCGAGAATGTTTTTTTTTTGCTTAGTCTTTCCTAGTATGGAGATGAAGCAAACTACCTAAAATTGCTAGCCATTCTTTTTTCATTTTTCTCATTTTATTGATTTATCTTGCCCTTCACAGAAATGATAACAAATGAGTCTGCAGTTGCATCTGCCAATTTCTTAAATCCTCTATTATCCACATTATGAAATCATACTAGTATGAATGCTTCCAGTATTTTCAGAGCTCTTTAGTTAGTATACTTTAGCATTCTGTATGAAGTATCTTATGTAAGTGTAAAATTTAGACTCAACTTCTGGAAGCTTTTGATTTCTTAGTTCAAAAGTGAGAGATCCTTAGTTCAGCCATATGATTAACAATTACTTGTATAGTAAGAAGCTCCTAATTTATTGTTTTATGGATACCTGGCAGTTTTCTTGCCATTTCTCAGAAGTTCTCTATTAAACACATTCTCTCTCTTTCTCTCTCTCTATCTGTCTGTCTCTCTCTGTCTCTCTGTCTCTGTCTCTGTCTCTGTCTCTGTCTCTGTCTCTCTCTCTCTCTCTCACACACACACACACACACACACACACACACATTGTGATTA
This sequence comes from Tursiops truncatus, assembly GCF_011762595.2. Classification (NCBI taxonomy): domain Eukaryota; kingdom Metazoa; phylum Chordata; class Mammalia; order Artiodactyla; family Delphinidae; genus Tursiops; species Tursiops truncatus. The sequence goes on from NC_047047.1 coordinate 26,169,053, forward strand.
AAACCACAGATTTTGGCATTATGAAATCTAAGGTTCAATTTCCAGTTCTGTAGTTTCTGGGCCACTTCACTTTAGGCAAGTAACCTAATGTCTCTGAACCTTGTTGTTTTCATCTGTAAAATAGAAATTACAATTATATCAGACAATCCTCAAAACATCCGTAATGATTTTAGAGTTTCAGAGTCCGATAAAAGCAGGCACTCAGTAAATGGCTAGTGCTTTTATTACTTTATTATTATTTAGGTCTTGGTTTTCCTTGAGTCTGTGAGTCCCCATAATGAAATGTGATTTCCAGTAGATTGAGTAACACCTGTTTTCACCAAAAATTTTAACTGAGTTCATTACTTTCTGTGCAACCCAGATTAGTTTTCTGCCTCTTTTTCTGTGCCGTATGTAGGTATTCAGTAGATTTATTCAATAAATGTATGAATGCATGAACGCGTAGATGAATTTTTAAATGCTTCTTTATGAGAAGGTAGAACAAATGTGACACAGTAGAACAGATAAGAAAATAATCCATGGAAAAAATGGCAAAGTCATGTATGTGCCCAGGGCCAGCCTAAGAAGAATTGCTTTTTTTTTTTTTTAGGAAAAATGTGTTGAATAGCTTATTTTAATTATTTTTAGAAGTTAAGTACAGGGACTTCCCTGGCGGTCCAGTGGTTAAGACTTCACCTTCCAATGCAGGGGGTGTGGGTTCAATCCCTAGTCGGGGAGCTATGGTCCCACATGCCTTGCAGCCAAAAAACCAGAACATAAAACAGAAGCAGTACTGTAACAAATTCAATAAAGACTTTAAAAAGTGGTCCACATCAAAAAAAAAAAAGTTAAGTACAAAAATTTGCTGATGATTTACATATTTAGGACCAATAAAATAATGTGAGATTAGCTGTACTAAAACAGAATGTTGAGCTACATTCACATTAAGTGACACTATATAGTCTAAATTTATGGAAAACTTCTGAGATGGTGAGTGACCTTTGAGCAGAAAAAGACAGAAGGAGAAATGGCCTTTTCTACATTCTATTGTGCCTCTAAGTAAAATGCTTGGTAATCTAGCTACAAAGCTCTGTGTCATTTGGCTTTAGGCACCTACTGTGATTTACCTTGTGAAGATCAGATTTTGCCATGGAGAGGATTTGTAAAAGTATCACACGTTCCAGTACCGTTGGCAACCACAGCTACCAAAAACTCCAATTTAAATTGATGAACCTAATATCAGATGATAGTATCATTTCCTTGTGGGTGTTCTGGGAAAAGGTGGGTAGGAAATGTATAAAAGTGAATACTTTATTGACTGAAATAACAATTCATCATTTTGAAAACATAAAATACATTAAAGTTGTTATAGCATCATACATTAATGTTTCAGTGTATTTTAGACATGGCCTACAATCAATGTTTTCTGCCCTTTGAAACAGAACCATGCTTGTGGTATGCATTAATCATATAAAAGATTAAACACTGAAAAGAAATTCAGCCTTTAAAGACAATTTGCTTTGATTTATTCAGTGCGTTCTCCTAGAAAGTTAATACGAAGAATTATTGCTTGTTAAATTGGAGTTACAAATTCTTTCAGAGTTACTTAGTATTTTCTTTAATATCAGTATCAAGGAAGGCAAAGCAAATTTGCATATTTATTAGGAAATACAGGCACATAATCATAAAACAAGAAAACACAACGTTTTTATAGACTTTATTTTCTAGAAGTGTTTTAATTTTACAGAGAAATTGAGAAGAGAGTATAAAGTGTTTCCATATACACTATACCCATTTCCCTCTATGATGATCAACTTATATTAGTATGTTACATTGTTACAATCAATGAACAAATATTGATACATTATTGTTTACTATAGTCCATACATTAGTCCAGTTCCTTAGTTTTTACCTAATGTCCTTTTTCTATTCCAGGATTTCATCCAAAACATCACATTACATTTAGTTGCCGTGTTTCCTTAGGCTCCTCTTGGGTTTGATAGCTTCTCAGATTTTCCTTGCGTGACCTTGGCAATTTTGAGTAGTTAGGTTTGTGTAGGATGCCCACTACTAGAATTTGTTTGATGCATTTTTCATGATAATATTGGGATTATGTGTTTTGGGGAGGAAGACCACAAGAGTAGAAGGGTTATTTTGTCAGATCACATCAAGTGTACAAATATGCATTATGAATGCTGAGGTCGACCTTGATCACCAGGCTGAGGTAGTGTTTTTCAGGTTTCTCCATTGTAAAATTACTGTTTTCCCTTCTCCATATTGTATTTTTTGGAAGGAAGTCAATATGCTCAGCCCACAACTAAGGAATGGAGAGTTATGCTTAAGATGGAGTACTACATAAACTATTTGGAATTCTTTTGCACTGGAGATTTATCTATTCTCCCGCATTTATTTACGTATCCAATCACTTATTCATATCAGAAGAACTCATGGATTTTTATTTTATACTTTGGGTTATAATCTAATTCTACGTTAGTTACTTTGTTCCTCAAATTGCTCTAGTCCTGACCCTTGTGAACTCTTTTCAGTTCAGTGGCTCGTGTGCCACTCTGAGGTATCCCCATCCTATATATTTTTTTGGAACTTCCTTACTTTCTGACACTATAAGATGGTCTTGTATATAAATCTTGTATATTTACTGCCCCAGTCCTAGAATCAGCTATTTCTTCAAGGATAACTAGGTCTTTTTAGTGGAGAACAGTATTAGACAGCAGGATCTGGGTGTGGGGTGTGCTGATTGCTGCCCGGATGTCATTGCTTCTAGATCTTCTCAGCTGACAGAGCAAAGAGATAACATGCGTGTACATTACCCATGTATATGCACATGTCTATAAGTATCTCTCTACATAACCATGTGTATTAAGGTAATATGAAGTAATATTAAGCTAAACATGAATGTATATTGATGTTTCCAACTTTAATCTGTTACCACATAGATCATCTTAGCCTCATCTCTTGCTTATCTTTAAATTTCAACTCCGGCAAAACACTTGACTTTTAGAAGTATGAAAATCAAATTGTAGCTACTTTGGGAAGCCACATCATCTAGCAGAATAATTCTGAAAGGGCAAGGTGTATATCATCAAATTTTAATTTACAGTCAGCAGTACTTTGTAACATCCATAGGCCTCCAGACCTCTGCTTCCAAGAAGATGAAGTAGCCCATTTCTCCCAGGTTCTTCCACTTAAAACTAAAACCCTGAACATAACAACAGACAAACATAGGAAGACACTGAAAGGTGGAAATGAGAAGGCAGACTTATCTAGGGACTTTGGGACTTGAGGAATAACATGGTGATGAGTCCCCTGTGTTTCCTGTTGCTTCCCATACATCCTGGAGAGGGTATTACAGGAACCCCCAATCAATAACCACCAACAGAACAACAGACGAAAAAGCTTCAAAAAAGAAAACACAAAACCCCCGTTCCCCCTAGCCAAGGTGTGAGGAAATGGGTTGCCAAAGACAGAAAAGCATTTGGGCAATAATAGACACACTACTCGAGCCAAGTGCCAGTGGAATATTGCACCCATCCCCTATGTCCTGTGGTTTCAGTTGGGCCAAGCTAGGATTTGATCTTCCACACCACCCCACTCCTGCCCTCCAGAAGAGGCAGCGCTCTGATTTCGCCACCAGGGCTGTTTCAGTGTGGTGCAGTGGTGAGCTGAGCCTCCACCCCTTTGCATTAGCAAAGAGACTTTCAAAGGTGGTGCCTGACAGGCTAGTTAACACTGGGCTGCCCTCACACAGTCGTGGGGTCCAATGGTGGGACCTAGCCTCCGTCTCTCCCTGACATCGATAAGAATAGGATGTTACAGGTTGGAGGGAGTAGGCACCCCACTAACCCCCAACACATGGTGTCAGTGAGACCCAGTGGGGTGCTGAATCCCCATAACCGTCCTGAGGCAGTAAGACAGAATGAGATGGCACAAGCAGGGCTAGTTGGCAGTTCTCTTCCTCTTACCCTGGTGTCAGTGGGGCCAGCAGGTAGCTGACCCTCTACCCACACCCGGCATCAACAAGAAGGAATGAAGTGGGAGGAAGGACAGCAAACACTTCACTTCTCCCCTCCCCTGGTGTCAAGAAATCTACTGGGGAGATGAACTTCCACTCCTACTAAAAGGCAACACAATGATATTAATGTTCCCACTTTTGGGGGGAAGGTGTCAGAAGGGCCAATAGGATAGCTGAACTTCTACTTGATCTGTCTGCAGTGAGAGAATGTAAGTGCCCACTTTTGCTGGGGTATTGACAGTAGGGCCCAATGGAAATCTGTACGTAACCCCCCAGTCCTCATACTACACCTCCAATAGGATGACTTCCTTCTAAAAAGTAATAATAAAATTAAATGGGATACAGAGTCATGTAATAACTCACAATGTTTAGAATCCAACTGAAAAATACTCATGGCACCAAGAACCAGGAAATCACAGAATAAATGAGAAAAGACAATAAACCTACACCAGCACTGAGATAAAACATCTATTGAAATTATCAGACAGGGATTTTAAATAAGCTGTCACATAAATGCTTCAGTTAGCAATTATGTGTTCCTTGACGGAAATGGGAAAAATAGAAAATGTAAACAAAGAACTAGAAGTTATAAGAATAAAAACAAATGAGAACAGTAGAACTGAAAAATACAACAATCAAAAAACTTTGCTCAAGAGTAGACTGGAGATTACAAAGCATAGAATCATGAACTTAGAAGAGATCAATACAATGTACCAAATGTACAGAGAAAAATAGGCTGAGGGGTAGAGATGGGAGAAAGAACAGGAGGATCTCAAGAACCTGTAAACAGTAACAAAAGCACTCACATTCATCTCATCAAAGTTCCAGAATGAAAAAAGAGAGCACGTAGCTCTGACAAAGTATTCAAAGAAATAATGAGTAAAACGTTCCCAATTTTTTAGAAGATATAAGCACACATTCAAGAATCTGAGCAAATCCAAAGAGGAAAAACACAAAGGTATCCTTGTCAAGAGGCGTCATAATTAAACTTCTGAAAAGTAGAGACAAAAAAAATCTCGAAAGTGGACAGGCAGAAACGATGCATCACTTACTGAGAAACCAATTCCAATGACAGCACATTTCTTGTCTAAAATTATGGAGTCAGAAGCTTTGACATAACATTTTTCAAGTAGTAAAAGAAAAGAACTCTCAGCCACAAATTCACACTTTTTATATCCACTTTCTTGTTTGACTTATATTAATGGACTACTAACTCATCTTTCTATATCCAGGCCTGCCATCACACTTCTCCAAAAATCTAGTCACAGTATTTCCAGAGTGATCTTTCTGAAAAAGAAACAAATTTTTCTTATAAAAATACCTGATTGTGTTATGAAACTTTTCTCTCTTCTAAGTTACCAGGTAAAATCCTTCAACGGATTCCCATCTTTCTTGGAGTAAAATCTCACATCCAAACTCTCTTTGTCCTTTTGGGCTGCTGTAAGATTATCCTGCAGGTTGGGTGGCTCATAAACAACAGGAATTTTTTTTCCTCACGGTTCCGGAGGCTGCAAGTTCAAGAATAGGGTGCCAGTATGGTCAGATGAGGGCCCTCTTCTGAATCACAGACTTCTCATTGTATCCTCACATGGCAGAAGAGCTTAGGGAGCTCTGTGGGGTCTCTTTTATAAGAGCACTAATACCATAATCATTTCCCAAAGGCCCCACCTACTAATACTATCAGCTACGGAAATTAAGATTTCAACGTATGAATTTGGAGGGGAACACAAAGACTAGACCATAGCACTTACTATACATACATGGACCATGCATGATCTGGCTTCTACCACCCTCTCCATTGTCCTCTTTTCCTACACTCCAGTGAGCATTTCTCTTTTTTTTTTTTTTTTTTTTTTTTGCGGTACGCGGGCCTCTCACTGTTGTGGCCTCTCCCGTTGCGGAGCACAGGCTCCGGACGCGCAGGCTCAGTGTCCCTGGCTCACGGGGCCTAGCCGCTCCGCGGCATGTGGGATCTTCCCGGACCGGGACACGAACCCGTGTCCCCTGCATCAGCAGGCGGACTCTCCACCACTGCGCCACCAGGGAAGCCCCAGTGAGCATTTCTTATACTGATTATGAATGGAACTCCTTTCTGGACTGATCCTTAACCATTCATTTTCTGGCAACCGTGAATTTCTCTTCTCTTTTCCTCAAAACTTCACCCTTCCTTCGTGTTACATATCCATTTCAATTGCCTTCTACAGGAAGCCCTACTGATATCGCCCATATACTACTGTCCACAGGATGAATTAAGGTCTTACCGTGTCTTCCTATAGCACTCTGTAATATCTTTTACGGTAACTATGGATTTTCTTATTTGAGTGTCACAATACATTGAATTCTAGGTGGCACTATAATGATTTTAGTAACAGTAACACTGGTGCCTAGTTTAACCCATGACATACTTTAGGTGTTCAATAAATGTTTGTTGAATGAGTGAATGAATGAATGGTCAATTTGAAATCTTAATCATGTTACTTTTGCAAAATCTGTTAAAAGATACCACAGTTTTCCAGAAGATTAGGGAGTTAGGACCTTAAACTTGATTTAACAGAGGAAATTTTTACTCATACATCATGCTTAAATACCTCAAAGTAAAACCATAAACCCAGGAATTTAAGGTTATCCATTTGGACTTTCAAGCCAATAATTAATATCTCCTGCCCCGACTGTATTAGATGGTTTCGATGCTCCACTCGTATCTCCCCAGCACTCATCATTCCAGTATATGCTGATAGAATCATGCTGCCACCTGCAATTATCCACCTTAGGGCAGGCCAGAAGTGTACAGCAGTTAATGTATCTGGGTGCAGAACCTCTTTTGGCACATTCCTTTGCACAACCTGAAAGTATGTGGGAGTTAATGTCCCAAGGCATAAACTTTGAACAGTAGGATTCAGTAATTTGTGGGTAAATTCAGTCCTATTTATCCCTTCCAATAGAAGGACCCAAAATGAAGCTAGTATGGATTTTTGAGAGTAATCATGGTATTCTGCAATTTGTCTTACTTAGTGGTAGGCAGTTCAATAATCTATACTTGTATCATCTCTCCCTTCCTCCTTGCCAGTTTGTCTTTCACTTCTGCTCCCTAGAAATGAACATAACTCCTCTGCCTCAGGCTCAGCTTTCTGGAAAGACTAAGCTACCAGTTTGTACTTAGAATGCTAATCTTCAAGGTGGAATTTCGGAACTGAATTTTACCCTCAACTGAAAGCAATAAGAACACCATATAACAGCACAATCACTAAAGATTTTATGTGTCATTTGGATGAGGTATAGGTGGAAGGTGAAGAGTTCAGATTTATAATGGCTAAGGCACTTGAGCAGTATGACAGCAAAAAATAATTATAAGAACTGTGAAGTGGGTTGGCTTTTTATAAACTGCTAACCATAAGAATGTACTGTAAACCGTTGTTATTTTTAACCCAAATTTTAGTATAAAAATATGTGACCTTCAAAAATTAGAAGTTTGCATTCCTATATCCCTTACCTAGAGTTTCCAGGTTTCATTATTTGCTATATATCCTTTATCTCTCACCCTCGGTCTACCTAAACATACACTCACAACAATACACATTTTGATTACATATTTATCAATTATTTAAAACTAAGTTTCTGATACTTCACACAAATATTTTAGCTTGTATTTCATTTTTTTAGAAGATATTTTATCTAATTGTAATGTAATTATCACATCCAGAAAATTTAAGCCTGATATACAAAATGTTCTTTAATATTTATGTCATGTGTTCAATATAGCAATTTTCCCCAAATATGCCACTGAATATTTTTCTAGTTGTTTTTATTTCTTAGTTCTGATCCAAGATCTAATAAAAGATCACATATTGAATTTTCTGGTCATCTAGAACAACCCATATTCCTTTTATTTTTATAACGACGTTTTCACAGTTGTGACTGAGAATTTTCTTCACTTACTTCCAAATACCAGGAATGAACTTGACTAAGGGCTCCAAATCCACCACTCTGAAATCCAACTCTGTGATAACACTGAGGTCACAGGCTATCTACGGGACTCCTCTTAGAGCCGATGTTGCCAGTAACAATGTCCCTTTATTTTCCATTCTTGATATTGAAATTTTTCATTCTTATAGGAAGCTCTTCTCCCTTTTTTCTTGGCCACTGTAACTAGAAGTTTGTCAATTTTATTGAACTTTTCAAAGAATATGCTTTTATTTGCATTGATTTTTTTTATTTTTCTATTTTCAATTTCATTAATTTCTTCTCCATTCTTTATTACTTCTTTCTACTTGCTTTGGGTTTAGTTTTCTCTATTTTTCTTTAAAAATTTCTTAAGATGGGGCTTCCCTGGTGGCGCAGTGGTTGAGAGTCTGCCTGCCGATGCAGGGGACACGGGTTCGTGCCCTGGTCCGGGAAGATCCCACATGCCGCGGAGCGGCTGGGCCCGTGAGCCATGGCCACTGAGCCTGCGCGTCCAGAGCCTGTGCTCTGCAACGGGAGAGGCCACAACAGTGAGAGGCCCGCGTACCACAAAAAAAAAAAGAAAAAATTTCTTAAGATGAAAAATTAAATTATTGATCTGAGTCATTTCTTCTTTCCTAATATAAGTATTCAATACTATAAATGACCCTGAAAGCACTGCTATAGCTGTATCCCTCATATTTTGATGTGTTGTATTTTTATCTGTATTTCATACAGACTGTTTTTTCATTGGTTTTAGACTTCCCCTTTAACCCTGGGTTATTTAGAAATGGGATGTTTAATATCTAAAGATTTGAGAATTTTTTAGATTTATTCCTGTTTGACTTATAGCTAAATTCTATTATGCTATTAAAATGTAGCTATGATTTCTACTCTTTTAAATTGTTTGAGATATTTTTATTGGCTTATTTTATGGTCTATCTTGTTGAATATTCATATGTCTTTGAAAATAACGTGTATTCTACTGTTGGGTGAATTGTTCTATAAATGTCAATTAGGACTATTTGGTTGATAGTGTTCCAATCTTCTATACTCTTACTGTCTTTCTGCCTATTTGTTCTATCAATTACTGGGAAAGGAGTTTTGATGTCTCAATTATAATTTTAGAACTGCCAACTTGTTTTACTAACTTCCATTTTTGTCTCATTTATTTTGATGCTCTGTTATCAGTAATATATATATATATATATTTATGGTCATTATGTCTTATTGGAGAATTGACCCTTAATGATGATATACTGTCCCATTTTATTCTGGATAGTATTCCTTGTTCCGAAGCTGGCTTTTTCTGATATTAACATAGCTATTCAAGGTTTTGGGGGCTATTTTCATGGCATATCTTTCTCCATCTTTTTACTTTTAACTTATCTTTATCAGTATATATTAACTGCATTTCTAATAGACACAGTAGAATTGGATCTTGCTGTCTGATCCAATCTGACAATTGCATTCTTAAGAAAGTTATATTTAAGCCATTCATAAGTAACGTGATTACGGATGTCGTTGGATAAAAACTTTACTAAATTGCTAGCTGTTTTGTATTTATTTAATTTATTATATACTCTTGCTCTGCCTTCTTTTGCATTAAATAAACATATAGTATATCATTTTACCTCCACTATTGACTTATTACTTATACATCTCATAAAGTTTGTAGTAATTTCCTGCTAATTTAAAATATACATTGTTATATCTTTAATGAATATACCTTTAATTAATCAGGTTCTACCCTCAAATGATTGTTTCACCTATCATGTAAGCTCGTTAAAACTGGCCTTAATATACCCTAAGGCCAGTAGTGTCACTGTTCTTTCTGATTAAAACTTTTGTCTTGTGGAAATAAAGAGGAAGCATCAGGATGCATATACTTGTCCCACCCACATGACTGTGTTCCCCTCTCCAGTCTGTATCACCATAGACACTTCTTAGTTGATTTTTCAGACCCTTTGCTGTGAGAGGCCAATGGGGTTCATGAAGAAAGAGTCCTTCAGGGCATGCAGACTCCTCCAGTTTCTTCAGTGCAGTGTTGTTTCACATGGCATTGCCAGCCTGCAATCATCCTTCTTCAAGTATCTGCTCTTCTAGCATCTTACCAATTTTGTTTTGTTTTGTGTTGTTTTAAGAACGTGTTTTTTTCTGTATATAGCAGTACTATTGTATTATTTGGAACATTAGTCTTCTCTTAGATGTCACTTTCTAAGAAAGACAACTTCACATCTGACTCTGACAAACTGTAAATTCTTAAGTATGTATTACCTGCTTGAATTGTCACGTAATAGTAAATGTTACACTGAAAATATTTTATGATGAAAGACCTTTGGAATAAAATACCCTTGGAATATTGTAAACAAAGTTTTAACATATTAAACAGGGAAATTTTTAAACAGAAGTACTTAGTAAGTTTCTCACAACTTGACATAACCTTAAATACATACCTTACTTAGAATGATTGCTTCTATCATAGAACAGTCCTATGCTGAGATCTATACCATTATTGAAATAGCTGAAAATCAATGTGTTATTGGGAGATATATAGCCAGGTGTATATTCACATTGTCAGTATGCTTTATAATAAATGCTCAAGGACTTAAAATTATTATAGCTAAGTGATTTGCCCTTGACATTCAGGAATTACTGTTATGTATTTTGATTCTTGCATTTTATATAATAGTAAGTTCATTTGGTTCAGAGCCCTAAATGTTTCCAAATGACTACAATTTTTTCAATGCCAGCAGTTTGGAAAATAATTGCTTTGAATCTCATTTTTTTTTATTACCCATCATCTATACTATGCCACCCAGACAAGAGAACAGTGAAGTAAAAACACATTGTTGATTTTTTTGTTACATTACAATGTCTTCCCATTAATGTATATTGATATGGAGTTTTTTTAAGTGCAAGGACTAAGATCACTGAAAGTACAAAATAACATGCCTTAAATTTTGTTGTTTCTGGTAGATAGGCTCTGCTATAGAAATGCTGATTTGAAGGATAGTCACAAAAAGTCACAAAATCAGATATGTAAATTTTACATGGATTAGAATATACGAGCTCAAATTTAACTTAATCCTAATTTTAGAAAAGCTACAGAACTTAACAGATAGTCAAGTTAAAAGCTTATTATAATTTGTGATAAGACAAAAGATCATATATTCATACCATTCCACACTTCACAATATATAGGGCATGGAATTTCTAACACTCTTGATGTCTTTGGCTTAATCCCATAAAGTTAACATTAAAAACTTCAATATTTTTTGAGAAAGATTAACAATTTAAACAAATATTACATATGGTTTAGGATCTACTAAATGAAAATTGAAATTCCATTCTGAAATTTAGTGATTATTGATTTCTTCAATCCACATAAAATTAATTTCAGGACACCAAGGCACAGTTCGGTCAGATGAGCACAAATTTCCTTATTTTCTCTGTTCAATGTTAGACAAGAAATATTCAAATATAAACCATACTATCCTCTGTCTGATGATAGTGTGTCAGATGCAATGGTGTTCATCAACCCAATCTATTCAGCCCCACTGTTTTCCTAGTCTTCTTTCATCTAAGGAAAGCAATGTAGCATGGTTCCAACAATTAGATGGAAACAAGTCACTGAGTTGAGCTTTTGGGAATGTTTTGAAGAATGGTGAGGCTCCATAGGCAGGCAGTTATGCTTTTACCCTTAGGCACTTTATGTTTTTTCCACCCTTCTTCTTTATGCTTGGAATAATGGCAGGTTGTTAGAAGATTATCAACCATACTATGAATGGGAGAATGGAATCCACATGCTAAAAATGGCAAAGCAGGAAGATAGAATGTACCTGGGCCTTCAATGGCATTGGTCAGAAGCTGCATGTTTAAGAAAAACTTATAACAGCAACAAAACAACTAAGAGAGAAGAGGAGGATGAGAGAGAATGAGAGAGAGAGAGAGACTCAGAATGAAGAATGTTCTTTTATGTTTTTCTCCCTTGTTTGTACTCTTTCTTTGAAAAAGAAAACCATCATAGGATAAAGTGCTAAAAACGTTCTCACTATTTACTTAGTTAACTTATTCAATATGCTTTCCAGAAGAAAAAAAAATCATTACATGAAGTGGTTGACAGAATTGTAAAAATATCTCCCCAAGATTTTTTGTTTCCTAGCTGTTCAGTAAAGCACTGATACAGGTACTGCTGAGAAGAGTCTTTCACATGGAATTAAGGTTACTAATCAATTGCTTTATATTAGGAAGGTTATCCTGGATTACCTGAGTGGACCTAATGTAATCATATGAGCCCTTAAAAGCTAAAGAGGAAGACAGAATCATCAGTCAAAGAGATGAAGCTTGAGTGACTTGAGGCATGAAAGGGACTTGACCCACTCTTGGTTTGAAGATGGAGGAATGGGGCCAGGAGCCAAGGAAGGCTAGCAGCCTCTAGAAGCTGAGAAAGATCCCTGATGTCTAGCCAACCGGCAATACCAGCAAGAAAACAGGGACTTTAGCCCTACAACCACAAGGAAGTGAATCCTACCAATCACTCACACAAGCCAGGATGTGGATTCTGCCTTAAAGCATCAAGAAAGGAACACAGCCATGTAGACACCTTGATTTTAGCCTTCTGAGACCCAAGGAAGCTAGACTTCAGACTGTGAAGGCACTGTGAGATAATGCCTGTGTTAAGTCTCTGAATTTGTGGCCATTTGTTATGGCAACATTATGAAACTAATAATCATAGTAATACAAGAGAACCTGTTTAGGACATTTGCAAAAAATGTCCTGACATATTAACCTTTCAAAAATTACTTTCATCAAATTATAAGGCACAGATCAGAGATCAAAACCCTGAAAAATTACTACTCAGAACTCAGTGTTTTAGTGGAGGCAGGGAAGTAAGGATCATGAGATGCAATCAGGGTAGATAGTGTGTGACTCTCTGGATGGTCCTTTGTGATTGAGTTTCCAATTGGAAGTTTGAAAAATAAATGCCAAAAAACTACACTACTTCAGAGTTTTCACTAGTGTCAGTTTCTAAAAAATCTTACATGAATTACTGTAATTTCAACAAAACATTGATTTTACTAACATTTTATATTGTTGTAACTCTAAGATTTGAACAATAATGTTTACTGTGAAATATAGGAAATTTATAATTATGCGTTTTTAAATTTTTTGCATGTAAAAAGTAGGTTGATTGAGACTATGCAATCCCATCTATTCACTCTTTTTGTGATTATACTGAAGTGCCATTCTCTTCAAAAAAGAAGAAAATATAGAGAGCTCAGCTGAAATGAAAGGATTATAGTAGTATGAATTACTCATTCATATTAGTGATATATTCAACCAATCCAAAATATTAATTGAATAACCATTATATCCAATGATTTTTATACATAAATTTACCTATATTGCCACAACACAATGCATATTTTGAATGCATTTAAATTATTTTACACACATATACAAAATAAGACTGATGATTAAATTTCACCTCGAAGTATCTTATTAGGTGATTAAATAGTAGGTGGCACAGAGTACAGTGAATAGTACCAACTGTTATTTCATCACTCACTTATAATAAGAAAACATTGAATAAAGAGTCAGTGTTGTATTTATCTGAGTTTCCCAAGCAAACAACAAAATACCTAATACGTAGGAACATAAAAATGCTGTTGGAGTGAACTGTATGTTAATAGTTACACGATTTAAGCAAGAACATGACCAAGGATAAATGTATAACTGAATAGTTATGTTCTGTCATTTTGATAAAAAATTTCAAAATAACACTAAAAAATCAAGTTTTATTCTCAATTATTTGCTATCGTTCATTCTCTAAACAAATATTACATGAGTACTTGCCATGTAGCAAGTATCCAAGACATTTAGGGAATGGAAACGAACAAAGAGAGTCTCTGGCTTTAAGAATTTCCTGGACATGTTAGAATGTTTGCCACATGCAATACCTGAAGATGTTTATCAGAGCTTTATTCGGTATGCAGCAAAGGGCAGAGGAGGACGTGCTTAACTCAAGGTAAGTTGTTTATCTGCTGGGGGAAAATCAGTGAAATCAGCTGAGAAAAACTGTCACGTGATATTATGGTTTAGTTATTCTGAAATGGGAAATAAAAGAATATTTTATACAGAAATATTAAATTATTTTATGGTGTGCAAATTAAATTCTTTGCATTGAGGTTTTTTAAAATGGCAATGTTAATCATGAACTTAAGAAAAAATATAGGCGAAAAAAGAGAAATGAGTTCTATTTTTCAGGATTGGGCTGAGGGGAATATATTCCAGGCAGTGGCAACGGAAGATGCAACTTGCCGGGCTGTGAAAACTCATGGAACTTTTGAATGATGACAGGGAGTTCAGAGCCAGAGCAGAGAGGTTTTGTAGGCAGACAGGGATGAGTCTGAGAAGCAAGCAGGAGTAAGATCAAAAAAGTTCTCAAATATATTGCCAACAAGTATTTGACTTCAAGCTAGGCTCTGGGAACTCAATGACAGATGTGAATTGCAGAGGAATGACCATATTTCCATTTCAGAACAATCACACTGGCAACAATGTGGAGAGTCAGAAGGGAGGCCAGAATGTGAGCACTCAAATGAAGAAAAAATGAGCATGAGCCCAATGCCAGCAGAAATAGGGTGGAGGAGAGGGCTTCAAGAAGGGTTTAGGACGTAGAGTCTGTAAGACTTTCTGATTGATTTGAAATGAAGGGGAGGAACTGCCAAAGGAAGATTCAAGGACCACCCCAATTTACTGGTTAGCAAAACTTAACTTATCACACATACTTGTGATAACTATAAACTGAGATTTTAAAAAATCTTATTTATACTTGAATTTCAGAGTTAACCTAAACATTTCCTAATAAAACTTGCCTATAATTATGATTCCTTCTATTTTTTTCCTAATACTCAAAAGCAGTGATTTTACATTTCATGTAATCATGGTATAAGTGGCATGAGAAATACTAATTGCAGAATATTTACTTCAATAAGCCTTTTTCTCATGTGTTTGAATATTTCAAAACATAGTTCGTGACATTAAAGAAAAGATATAGTTAATTCTAAAAGGCACCATGAAATGCAAAAGTGCAACCTATACTTAAAAAAAACATGAAAACATTGAGTATTTGTCCACATACACTGCCCACTGATTTGCAGCAGCAGTAATTCATGTAAAAGCTATCATGTAATATACATGAGGTTGCTTTTCTACAATCTTGCAGAAAGGATACTTGGAAGTATCCTTTTGTACCAAAACTGGAATCATTTTTCTGATGATTAGGGTAAAGTAAGGTGAAGCTTTGCATTTCATGAGTAGTCAGTAAATGTAGGTGGGTGAAATCATTTATTCCTTTCAAACAGATCACAAAATGTGTTATTCTTGATGATTTCCAACAATATTGTAAGTCCTTGAAGTAGCACATGTATTTGCAGGAAAAAAAAAAATATACACATAAGCAAAGCAGGGTGAAAGAAACAAAAATTTACCCATGATCCCAATAGCGATTATATATATATCTGAAAGAGAGAGAGAGAGGATGCTAGCTAACTGACTAGGTAATCAGACTCCCTAAGCAAAGTCTACCATTACAGGGATTCTAGGAATCTAGGGGTGGGCAGGAATATAGTGATTCTAGTACATCATAGTGCTTAGTCACTGGGGAAGCAGTCTGGCAAGAACACCTTGGCCAATCTTGGGGCAGCTGGAGGCTGTCAACCAGCTATCCTTCCTGCAGAAGTCTTCCTTGAATAGAGATGTAAGCAAGACACCTCCCATCCATCCCTTGCTTCATACAGATTCTCTTCTCTGTGCATGAGGTTTGGAAAACAGTTCCTTCATCATTTTCTTTTTAAGCTTTGTATATGCATTTTTCTTTTGAACCAGAATTTTTTTAATTAATTTTTAAAAATTTTTGGCCGTGTCCAGTCTTTGTTGCTCTGTGCAGGCTTTCTCTAGATGCGGCGAGTGGGGGCTGCTCTTCATTGTGATGAGCGGGCTTCTCATTGCAGTGGCTTCTCTTGTTGTGGAGCACAGACTCTAGGCACACGGGCTTCAGTAGTTGAGGCATGAGGGCTCAGTAGCTGTCGCTCACGGGCTCTAGAATGCAGGCTCAGTAGTTGTGGCACACGGGGTTAGTTGCTCCACGGCATGTGGGATCTTTCCGGACCAGGGCTCAAACCCGTGTACCCTGCATTGGCTGGCGGATTCTTAACCACTGTGCCACCAGAGAAGTCCCTCCTCCGTAGTTCTTGTCCGTGTTTCTGAGGAGAAACTTATGAGAGGTTAGTGGGAAGAGGTACAGACACCATTGCTGCAGGTAGGTTCAGGGTACCATTAATACTCATCCTCTCCCTCCTCAAACACCTATACTAATTTCCTCCTACCCTGAATTATTACCACAGGATTTGGTAGCTTACCTGGCTTTATGACCCAGGATTAGCTATATAATTTTCTGTGTTCAGTGCAAAATGAAATGTAGGACTCCTTGTTCAAAAATTACTAAGAATTTCAAAACAGTGACAGTAGAGCAATAGACCAAGCATGAGGTTCTTTTAAGTTTGGGGCCCTTCATTTGACCTGTGGGACTGCCCAGGTCAAATGCCCATGAATCTGGCCCTGTTGTGGCCCAAACTTAAATTTCTAAAGGGACTGAGACCTTGGTAATCACCCCTCTGTCTGGCTGGGGTCGCTGTATCCATCCACTCACAGGTACAACTGGGTAAGTTCCAAATTTCATAATGAGAATGCATAATCATTACTGAACTGAGCATGAGGAATTGGATTAATATCAAGATTTTAGGTGTGGAAATGGTAAATAGGAGCTTAGAATTCACTAAATTATAAAACTGAAGAATGTTTCAATGTTTATGCCAGTTGAATGGTATTCTTTTAACAATGTTACTTTGTTTTCATATGTGATGGGAACCTCCTAATTCCTGAAAAGACCTGTGACTTCTGAAAAAAATAAACAATATCTTGAAGTTTTGTGACTTCACACCTACTTTGTAAACTCATTGAGCTGAAGATTGGTGTTTAAAATTCTTGTGTTCTCGAGTGGACAGCTTGTGAAAAAAATTGAGGAAAAAATAATACTTACTGGAAAATAAGAAATTTATTTGGTAAAGTATAAAAATATTCTATTGGAGAAGTGAATATGGCCTGTGCATTACTTATTAATAATAACAAATATTTACAAAGCACCTTCTAGGCACTAGGAAAAGTTCTAATTGCTTTACATTTTTTTTATTATATGATAAATGCCCCCATTTTATGGATAAGGAAACAGAATAAGTAAATATAGGTAAAAATTTAAGAGTTACAGTCTTAATCAGTTTTTAAAATTAATTACAAATTAATAAAATTCATGTTCTGGTATAAATTAAATTGTGTTTTGAATCATTTACTTTTAAAAATTTTGTTTTAATTTTACTCAAAGAGAAAAAATATACTCCTGAGTTTGATTAGCGAGAAAAGTGGTCACATTTCAGGAACTAGGTAATATATGATCTTTATATACAATGCCAGCACCCAGGAAGAGACTGCCTATCATAAGTTGTTTTTTCTCAAAATAACAGCTTTATGGAAATATAGTTTACTTACCATACATTTTACCACTTTAAAGTGTGCAATGTTTAGCATTAGTGGTTAAGTGTTCATTGTTTGGTGTATTCACAGAGTTCTGCAAGCATCACCACTATCTCATATTTGCATCACCCCAGGAAGAAATCCTTTAGCAATCTCTCCCCTGTCCTTCCTCTTCTTAACTCCTATTAAACTCATAAGTTTTTCAAAATTGAAAAAAGTCACATTGAATCCTAACCTGAGGCCCCATTTTTTGTTTGTTTCTTTGTTTTTAAGCTGTGAGAGACTGATCTGAAGTTTATGATAATTTTGTTTTTAAGAGATTTACAATGCCAAATTACTGAGTGTTTGATAGTAATGTTAATTTAAATGTGTTACACTAGATATAACAAAATTCAGATTTTTCCTTATGTAGTATGTTTAAGATGGGTTGCTTGTATATTTTAACCCCTTAACATGACTCTGCATTGAATTTCTATGGCAACTGCATTTCTGCAAAAACATAAAAACATTCAGAGGCTGTGCCCTCTCTCTCCTTTTCCTGTTGCCTTTCAGATCAGGAGAACATGTCTCTCCAGAAGTCACTGGAATGCCCTACATACATTTATTATTATTGCTATTTCCATCCCCCAAATTAATATCAAAACTACCATGATAGATTTGTAAAGAAACCATTTAGGACTACTCATGAGAAAGAAAATTATCTTGGATAATGACAGAAAAGAAGAAAATACAGTTAGAAGATAGGAAGTCAAATTCAAACTGTTTGGCCTAATCCTGAATGTATCATTTTCATTATATAGTCAACTTCTGCTGTGCCCACTTGACTTTATGGCTTAATGATATGATTATGCCCAGGTGATGATGAGTAGCTCTGGTCATAGGATCATCCGAAATCCTAGTCATGTTTAAATAGAACATAGTGATATGTGAGAAGCTCTTACTCAAACTAAGAGTAATTTACTGTCACAGCAACCAAGACTTTGTCCCCCAACTTCAATTAGGCTATGATGTTTTATCATAATATTTCATTCCTCTCAGATTTCCTATCTTTGGTTATAGGACCAGATGGTTTCAGTGGTGAATTCTACCAAATATTATAAGAAGTCATACCATTCCCTCTCAAACTTCTCCAAAACATAGATGAGGAAAGAACACTTTGAAACTCATCTTACAAGGCCATCATTACCTGATTAAAAAAGCCAGACAAGGATATACAAAAAAATTAAATTACAGGTCAATATATGTGATGAACATAAATGCAAAATTACCCAATAAAATATTAGTAAATCAAATTCAACAGTACATTAAAAGGATCATACACCATGATCAAGTGGGCTTTGTTTCTGGGATGCAAGGATGGGTCAACACTTGCAAATTAATCAATGTGATTCACCACATTACAAAATAAAGGATGAAATCCTGTGATTATCTTGATAGATGCAGAAAAAGCATTTGACAAATTCAACATTTTTTCCTAATAAGAAACTCTTAACAAAATGGATATAGAAGAAATTTATCTCAACATAATAAAGGCCCTATATAACAAGCCCACAGCTAACATCATAATCAGTGATGAAAAGCTGAAAGCTATTGCTCTAAGATCAGGAACATGACAAGAATGCCTGTTCTCACTATTATTTAACACAATACTGGCAGTCCTAGTCAGAGCAATTAGTCAAGAAAAAGAAATAAAAAGCATTCAAATCAGAAAATAATAATTTAAATTGTCTCTGCTTGCAGATGATATGATATAATATTTATAATAGACTTCACCAAAAGACCGTTATAACTAATAAACAGTTTCAGTAAAGTTGCAAGATACAAAATCAATATACAAAGGTCAATTGTGTTTCTATACACTAATAATACCTATCAGAAAGAGAAATTAAGAAAACGATCTCATTTACAATTGCATTAAAAAGAATAAAATACTTGGTAATAAGTTTGATCAAGGAGGTGAAGGATTTGTACACTCAAGAATTGTTCCAGATTGAATGTTGAGCATCTTTTCATGTACCTGTTGGCCACTTGGGTGTCTTCTTAGGAAAATGTCTACTTAGTTCTTCTACCCATTTTTTAGTTGGATTATTTTGTATTGAGTTGTATGAGTTCCTTATATATTTTGGACATTAACCCTTTACTCTGTATATGGTTTGCAAAAATTTTCTCCCATTCTGTAGGTAGCCTTTTCATTTTGTTGATTGCTTCTTTAGCTGTGAAGAAGCTTTTTAGTTTGATATAGTCCCACTTGTTGATTTCTGCTTTTGTTGCTTGTGTTTTTGGTGTCAAATCCAAAAAATCATTGCCAAGATCAATGTTAAGGAGCTTTCCAAAGGAGAAACTAACGCACCTTTGTAAGCAATTATACTCCAATAAAGATGTTAAAAAGAAAAAAACCAAACAAACAAAAAAAGAAACATCCTCACAGATACACCCAGAGTAATGTTTGACCAAATATCTGGCCACCCTGTGGCCCAGTCAAGTTGAGGCATAAAATAAACCATCACACCTTCCATAAAACTCATTTCTTTGAAGAACAATTAGCAGAACAGGAATGTTTTTGAAACCCATATACACTGGCAGAAATATATAATAATAATTTATTCTAGTGACAAGACCAGTGATATTCTCAGGATGGAAGCTATTCAAAATAGTTAACTTGTTACCAGGTAGATAGTAAATCTCAAGAAATTATGTAATTTTGGAGCTTGGTTTTGGTCTCTTTTTCTTACAGGTTGGACATTTGGCAGTAGCAGCAGCTAGATTAGCCTTAGTTAGTGAGAATCCATGCTGTTGGCCTCTCTCTCTGCCATCATGACCACTCCATCCTCTAAACAGTGTCTCATGAAGGCCTTCATAGTACTAACTATTTGAAGAGATTAACATGCTATCCTGAAAGCAATGGATTCATGTGCTGCGCTCTGCAATGTTTAGATAGTCCGAGATCCCTTTGGATTACATTAGAGCAGAGGAAAAGGAATTACAGCTCAACAGCAAAATTTGCAAGTGTTTATTACACATTTGAAGTGAGCAAAAACTCTCCCTGATCCTCTTTTCTTACTGAAATAGAAAAGAATGCACATGCCAAAACAGTGTCCATATACCAGAACCTGAGGCTCTATCTGTTCTAACAAAGTTACCACATCCATCATGGCAACTTCAATCAGGGCAACTACTGGGTTGAACTTGCAGCGGTCTACAGTCACCTTCCAGGATCCATCTGATTTTTGCAAGATCATTGCTAGGTAACTTAACTGGGGATGTGATAAGGACCACCATCCTTGCATCTGTTAGAAACTCATGGCTGATATAAATCTCCTAAACTCTATATAATACATATATGATACAATTTTTATTTATATATTTTTACTTACTTTCTCATGACAGGAACAGTTTCAGAGGCTTCCATGTGGCTTTCCCTATTTTGGTAGTTATCTACAACCAAGGGCCCAATCTGGAAGTTGTACTAACTTCCAAGTATGTTAATACCAATTAAACATTCAGGGTCCAGGGAAATGACCATCAGGTGGTCTATGTAAGTGATTTATTACCTGTCTCCCATATGCCCCCATACATATAGGAAGGCCACAATAATGTTTCAAAGTATTCGTAGTTCAATATCACAGAAACCCTATAACCTATACCAACAGTGCTAAAAATATGAGTAATCCCCATCTCCCAATTTATAGTCAAGTGAGTAAATGGCCATAATTTTCTTGAGGAAAAATGCAGCAAATCATTGCTTTGTATACATGCTGTGGTATTGCAATTGTTCCACTTGGAACCACTGTTTAGTGGGCTCTGATTCTGAACAATGGTCCCCAGTCTGAAACCTATGCAAGGAATCATGACATATTTATTAGGGTGGCTATCCTCAGACGCCCAATCACCAAACCTTGATTTCTTCTGCTGGTTCAAGCTGAGTAGTGACTTTGTCAGCCACCAATCTATTTTGCCCCTAGGGAGGTCATATTCTATTAACCATCCTTGTAAGTCCCTGTGTATCTGGTTCCCAGGGCTATTACTCCAACTTTGCTAGTGATCACAACATATGTGGTTAAGTACCACCTGGTTACTGACAGTTAACTGCTGCCACCTAGACTCTACTATTTTAAAGTCCATTCATGGACATTGTTTTCAGCTAGATAAATTCTGTAACAGTATTTTCTATCTCCAGCCCTAAAATGAAAAGTAGAGACACTACTGAATTTTTTGTTTTTTTTTTTCTGTACACGGGCCTCTCACTGTTGTGGCCTCTCCCGTTGCGGAGCACAGGCTCCGGACGCACAGGCCCAGCAGCTATGGCTCACGGGCCCAGCCGCTCCGCGGCATGTGGGATCCTCCCGGACCGGGGCACGAACCCGCGTCCCCTGCATCGGCAGGCGGACTCTCAATCACTGCGCCACCAGGGAAGGCCGGAAATCAGTTTTTTATTCAAGTCAGAAGATAAAGGAAACATTAAAGGAAAATACTGAAGATTGGGAATTTTGGTAATGACAGACTATATATTCTAAAGGATACACAGAAACTATTTGGGGAGTGAGAGATTGGAAAGAGACGGGAGATTAGATCAGATCAAGAGATGTAAGAGGTTATGGGGATAAAAATTAGTATTTAAATATCTTGAATGCTTGGACTTTTGGTAGTTACAGAGTAAAATGGGAATAAAAGCATGATGAGATTAATCCTGCTGGTCTTCTGGGGGAAGGTAAGTGGTGAAAACAGAGATATGGAGACACGCTGACTGCACTGTTGAGGAGTACTGGTTATACACCATACTGGTGGGCTTTCAAAACGCTAAATGGAGGTGGGGTCCTGGCTAGGGAAGGGGAAGTCTATATCGACTTGGACAACAGAATTTGGGGGGGTGGTGATTTATTAAATCCAAGAGAGTAAAATATATCAAAAACAGTGGAGGTCGGGAATCAGACAATGTGAAGAAGTTGGGGAGAGAGGAGGAATTGATTGGGGGTGGGCTGTCCCTGAGTCATTACCTGGTAGTGAGCACTCCTTAAAAGACAGAGCTGGGGAGTAGAGGTTTACCTAATGCAGCACTGGAATTAATTAGTTGAGGTAAAATATGTTTAGGAACATAGGAGTCTATCACTCACAAGTGTGGAAAAAAATTTCATCTCCCAGTAGAGACACTGCATTTTACACTTGCCATCAGGAAGATGAGTGTTGATGGGGGTCTGTATGATCATGGGCTGATGATCCATAACACATATAGTCATAAAGATAAATGGGTTCTAAGTGGATCTGGTGATAGATTCTATTCACACTTCTGGTACTTCTTATTAAAATGACTACAAACTCATTCCAGGGATGTATGTTCTTTGCAATTAAAGATGAAAACCAGGCCCCTTAATGAGCCCGTATAGGGTAATACATTGTCTAGTATTAGCATCATGCTATTGCCACTTTTCAGGGAGCACTGTTCGCTAGAGTCTTTTCGTAATTTTACAGATAATCATGAAGTGTAATGTAATCATGGGAAAGCATTTACAGGAAAACTTCATTTATTTGGCATGACTGGGAAATAAATGTTCCTACCTTATTATTTTAGATAACTCAAACATCCCCCTGGAGAATCCAAAATTTAAAGAAAAAAATCTGTTCTCAATGAACTTCTTTTACAATTTGTTGTTTCTTTAAATACGGTAAAAGAACATAATTTAATCCTTTCTTGACTACTTAGACTAAGCAGGCTAGAGTCATATCTGAAAGCTAGGTAGCCAAGGCCAAGATATTTAACTTCTCTCAACTTTCCTTTTCTCTTCTATAAAGTCAATACCAATTTTATAGGGTCATTATGAGAATTTAATGAGATAATGCAAAGAGAGCTTAGCTCCATTTCTGTCACACAGAACACAATCAAGCGTACCTATGATTATCAGTAGCCTCATCAGATCAGCACCTTAATTAGTAACATCAAAATCTGCCTCCACTCCAATCAAATGATGGCATCAGATCATATGACCCTCGACAAAATGACCCTAGACTACTGAGGTTTTGAATTACAGTTCCGTGTTTTTCAGTATCTTCACTCTTTGCTGCAGTGTGTGTGCCTATATACAACTGCATTAATTTTTCTCTTCAACCACTGGATTTTCTGTTTCTAATATATTCTGGTATAACAAACTTGATACCTGAATTTACTAGGACTGTGTAGACTAAGTATAAAATTAATTTTGAATGAGAGCCAGAGGGCCTCTGTCATAAGCAAAGTCATGGATATTAGTGTATGAAATTGGTGACATCCACGTTGGTTATTGAGAAACATTTCTTGAATTCATCTCAACTTTTCAAATATTTGTCAGGCATCTGTTATATAAAGTCTAGCTCACTGTCATAGCCTTTTATTTCATGATCAAATGCATTAGAGCACTTAATATGTTCAAGATGTGCTGCTGTACTAGGTATTAGGAATGCAAAAGTGATAAGCTAGGCCCTACTTTCAATTAGGGAGGCTGACCAGAATCTTCGCCATTGTAATATCTTAAGATTGGTACGGAGGATCAGGCTTAAGTTATTTTACCTAGACCTGAGTTTTCTAGGGGAAATGATATTTAACTTGGTTAAGTAAGAGTCAGACAAATAAATGAAGAGAAAGGCAGGGACATTGGAAGTGTAAAGGTCCAGAGGTAATAAAGAACTTGGAAAAGTTGATGACCTGAATAAAGCTCACTGTAGGCGAAACATAAAATGGAACCGGAGGATAATACTGAGTTGTAACGCTGAGTACGTACATTAAGCAGGGACACGGATATGCAGACTGTGTAAACCATGGTAAAGATTTTGGGCTTTTTTCCAAGGATTATGAAGGGCTGTTTAAAGGTTTAATCTGTGAAGTGATATACTCAGGCTTATGCTGAGTATATCATGTTTCAAAGGTCATTTTATGTTAACCACAGATAATGGATGGAGAGTACAAGTCAAGGGATGGGGGACGGTGAGCATGCTGCCCAGTGGTCCGGCGGGGAGACTGCAGTGACCCACACTAGAGCGTGGGCAGTACAAATGGTAGGGATTTTCACGAGGGAAAAACGGTAGGACTTGAAGACCAATAGAATAAAGGGAGTGAAAGAGAGGTAGGTGTCAAGGCTGACTTTGTGTTGCCCAACTTCACAGATGGTGGTACAATTTACTGAACAAAGGAATACTGACAAGGGACCACACTTGAAAAAGAAGGTCGAGAACTGAGACTCAAAACTTGGCAAATTTGAGGTACCTTTGAAGTATATACTTATCCCCTGGGAAGGGACCAAAAGGTGCCCCAACTCTCCTCCTTCAAAGATTCATTACTATGTGTATTCCAACCTCTTATGCTGTTCCATCAGTCAAAAGTCCTGATAGTATGTCCCAGCAAGGCCACTTCTAAATTTTTACCAAGAGGAAATGAAAGTATATCATCCACACAAAGACTTGTAGACAAATATTCCTAACAGATTTAGTCATAAAAGACAAGACTGGAAACAACCCAAATGCCCATCAGGGAGTGCAAAGTTAAATTGTGGTATATTCTTGTAGTGGAATACTATTCAGCCATAAATAAGTAAGTGAATAAATGGAGTAAGCTATTGATACGTTCAACGACATGAATGAATCTCAAAATCATTATGCTGAGTAAAATAACCCAGACCAAGAAAAAAAAAGCATAATGCCATTTTTATAAAATTCTAGAAAATGTAAACTAATATATAGTGAGTAAAGCATAGAGAGAAGAAAGAATTGCAAAGCTGCACAAGAAAACACTGGGAATTATAACATATTTGGTATTTTGATTGGGATAATGGGTTTGTGGGTCTACGCATATATTAAAACTCACAGTATTTAGTATACTTTAAATATGAACAATGTATTGTGTGTAAATTGTACCTCAATAAAGTTATTAAAAAGTCAACCCCCTGATCACCTGCTTCTAACCAGGTGAGCTCTCATTCCCTGTTCTATGTCCCATCATAACAACCTGTTTGATAATTAGCAGCATACCTGTTTGCTCCTTCTCTCCCTGTGGATTTCCAGCTGGGCGCCAAAAGAGATTAAGCCCCTTTTGTTCCATGTGTCTCTTACAAACCTAACACAGTGAATGAAAGGATGAAGCATTGGTAGTCTCACTCATGCTGGTAAATATCTGAGAATGAACACCTTTTCCTATCAAATCAGGTCCTACGAGGACAGGGCAATAGGGGATGGATCAATGGTGGATACTAGGAAAGGTGTCTGCTTACTGTGCTCTCATATGCAAGTGAGGGACAGGAGGGTAAACAGGAGAGGGAGTGAGATAGTTAGGAAACAATGCTTTAACTTGAGACACATGTAGAAACCAGTAAAGAAAAATCTACGTGGAGGTGGAACACAATACAAAAACTATCCCATTTAATTTATGCTACCTAGGAGACACCAAAGAACAATGCTTACATTTTAGGAATGGTGTTGGAAGTGCAAATCGAGAGGGAGATTTTGTGCATATGTTAGATGCAGCCGTCGGGGAACACCCATTCTGGAATGAAGCGATGTCACGTCACTTGGGGTTTCACTGTCATTCAGCTTCACTCTGAGCTCACTGCCCTCAGGAAGCTAGCAGGTTAGACGCTTTAACTGAGAAGGCAAAGCTTTGAGTCCTGGGAGATATTCCTGTAGCTGAGAGTTTAATTTTAACTAAATGGAAACGGCTCATGACATAAAAGCAAGATTGAGCCTTTATGGAACATTTTAGGATTGTACATGGCGGCAGTCCCAAGATGAAAAACCAGGGTACAAAGGTAATCTTAAAAAGATGCCTGTAGGGTCACGTAAAGCATCTGAAATGACCTACCATGGAAAATAAAATCCTAATGGGCAAATCCTTGTGCTTTATCTATACATACAAATGGAAAGTTAAATACTTATCTAGCTGTTTTTAGATATTCAGTTTTATGCAAACGATGTTATTCTTAATGGCATTTTTGTAAGGCCCTCATTGCATACCATTTTAATTAAATTTTTATTTATTTAGCCACTGTGTTCACTGCCACGGAGCTGTAAATTCTAATTTAAGATATAATTATTTCCTGATTTCAAGGATTAGCCTCTCCCTGCGCTACTTAAATAATACTTAAATAATATGATAGAAATTCTGTGATTCAACACTCAACTGAAAGACAAGAACAGTGTTTCAAGGGGGTTGGAAGCAGAGAGATCTATGTAAGCAATATGGAACAAGTAACTTTGCAAAGAAGAGATGGGCTTTGAGGCTACTCTTGAAGGATTCTTGAACTGGGGAAGTGATATAAGATAGAGAAGGGCATCCACATAGGAGAACAGGAGGAGTACAAGAGAGATACCACAGAAAGCTCTCAGGTTTCCCTCCGTGTTAAAAAAAAAAAATCTTATGGTGTCTGAGTTTGTTCAGAGTCTAAGGAAAATATTAGCATAGCAGGGCTTCTCTATAATGGTGTAATGATCGAACCTGAAATAGAAACCACCTCAGGACAGAGGGAGGGTAAAAAGGCGTCAATTTCTCATTGTCTCCCATCAACACCCACTGTAGACATAGTTCATAGATTAAAATCTTTTTTGACTGTGGACCTCAGATTGGACTGCCTGGGAATATGGTGTTCCACAGCACAGGCTAGTTTTATCTGTTTCTGGATTTATTTTTATGCTTATTTTAAACTTCTGTAGTGAGAGATACACTAGCAGGGTACTAAATATCAAAATGGAATTCGTCTTTACTAATGGCTTTAAAGTTAATCTGGGTTAGTGATTATAAAATTATAGATATTAGTATTTCCCTACTGTGTGATGAAAGCAACCCATGCTATACCATGCATTTAAGAAATGTCACCACACAAATCCCAAGATGGTCTTCCTCCACAATTCCAATGGCCAAATCCTTCAGGAACAGAATGCCATCCTCTTCTTAAATAATAATGTTAGATATAGTACTATTTTTAGAGTTGCTTGAGGGTTTGTTTTCTTGGTTTTTTTTTTGTTTTTTTTTTTTGCCGTACGCGGGCCTCTCACTGTCGTGGCCTCTCCCATTGCGGAGCACAGGCTCCGGACGCACAGGCTCAGCAGCCATGGCTCACGGGCCCAGCCGCTCCACGGCATGTGGGATCTTCCCGGACCGGGGCACGAACCCGTGTCCCCTGCATCGGCAGGCAGACTCTCAGCCACTGTGCCACCAGGGAAACCCTGTTTTTTTTTTTTGATGTTAACTATAACAGGCCAAGTAGGAGGCATAACCAATATGAGAGGCAGATCAACTTGCCTAGGGCCACAGATACCGCAAATAAAAGAAAATAATTTTAACACGTATTTAATATTTTATAGGTTCTAGGCAAGATTCTATGAACTTTCACATACGTTAAGATCACCGTAACAACTGTGTGAAGAGAATATTATTAGCCCAATTTTATGGATGAGGAGACCGAGGCTCAGTAAGATTAAAAGCTACAGAACACAGATATAAACTCAGGTCATCTGACCCCAATCCCAATATTCTGTGTAATCATCATGATTAAAGTAACATGTATTAGGTACTTGCTCTATGCCATCTTCTCTGCTAAGTGTTTTATATAAATCATCTCATTCCCAGCATAATGTCCCTAGAAAGGAATATCACTGGCTAACATTCACAGATTCAGAAACAGGTTGATCAAGGTCACACAGCTGATAAGTAACCCAGCTAGAACTTGAAATCTGAGTTTAGAACTAACACTCTTTATTAATATATTTTGCTGCCTCTTAAAGGATAGTGCAATCCTAAAAGTGAATTCAGTTACAGGTATTAGGACCTTATTCAGGCAATATCTATGTGATAAAGTGAGGGAGAAAATCCATTCTCTTGGGGAATCAGACAGCAAGCACACATTGAAATCTCATTAGAAATTAGTTACAGCAAATAATACGTTTAAATGTTTCAGTATATCATCCTCCTCCACAAAAAGGACACTTCCACTTTTGCTTAATATCCTATCCTTAATTAGCAATGACAAGAGCCTCAATTATGGATTGCTTTCTATATGTGCCTAAAGCCATGCTTAGCAATTTATATAAAATATCTCATTTAATCCTCACAACCAGACTATTAAGTCTATGATTTCTTCCTGTCAATCAAGGGAACAGTATACAAAGCTCAAAGAACTCGAACAGGTACTAACCTACCTAGTTAAGGGAAGCAGAGCAATTCTGGCCCACAAACACCTTGGAAGCTAATCATCTCTGCCTTTCACATGGAAGCCACAGTTGTGAGATTATTCAGCAGTCACCTGGTGAGATGTAATGCATTTTATCTGATACGACTGTGGGAAATGTGCTATAAAAATAAACCCAGTGTGCCTTGCTTGTTGTGCCAAAGAAACCTCCCTGGACAGTGTGAGTGGATAAAATATTGAAGAAATATTGCTGCCCATGATTAGAGTTAGAGGGATGGAAAACAATGAAGCATATATTTGAGAAGGGGATAAACAGCCACAGACTTCCTTACTTTTGTCCAGAGAATGTGAGCAATTCAGCAAAGAGCTCCTAGCCTTCGTCTGTGTAAAACTATTGCTAGATGTTAACTTGCCAGGGCTGCAGGACCCAGCACCTCCTGCATGTATACCCTGTCAATGGAATGTGAGCAAAGGTAATGAATGTCACTTCTGGGATGGAGTGATTAAGAGCAGAGCCTCTACACCCTTTTCTCCTCTGTCTTCCAACTACATTCCAAAGGCTTTGAGGCCCTAGGAAATAGAGTCAGGACATAGAAGAAGCCTGGGCTCCTAATTCACTTCATGGAGAAAAGATCTCAGCAAATAAAAAATATCATGTTGGATTATGTCCTTAAAAGTACAAACTCTATTAGATAGATTTCCATCTTGGGCAGGTGAATACTCAAATACATAATAAGACTAAATAAAATATTTTTCTCCTGATATTCTGTTCATAAGACTATAATGATACTTGTCCAACTGTACAATAATTATGTGTTAACCTCTATGACTCCCCTCAAGACTGGGAGACCCTCCAAGGTAATGATAATGACTTTTTCACCTTTCCAGCTCAGCACCTAGATCAATACCAGGTATAGTATCCACAGTAACAAATATTTTGTGAATATATGAATGATGTGTAAATAGATGAATACAAGTATGAATAAATGAGTGGAGAGACTGGAGTATACAGAGAATAAAACTATTTTCATAACAAGACCACACAAATTACTTTCCATTTGACTTTAGAATGCATTTTTGAACTTATATTTAAATGTGGGTGCGTCCAAATCAATTCAAAATCATTCAAATAATAGAATTAAGTCAAACCATGAGAGGTTAAAAAAAAGAAAAGGAAAAAGCTTGTCTCTTTTGTTCTTCATCCTCAATTTCTCTCCCTAAACCTTTCTGGCTTAGGCAAAGCACCAACCTAACTTGAATTGTCCTTTTTCATTCAAAGTGTGTTACCTTCCTGCTGAGTGTCTGAAGTAAAAGATAAAGAATAAATATGTTCTCAGCTCCTGTGAGGCTGCAGGTTTAGTCTAGGTAAAGAAAGGGTAAAATAGAGAAGTTTGCCATTTTTTATATTACTTTCAAAGTTCTTCAAGGCTGTTTTAAGTCACATACCTGAATCAGAGGGTACCAAGCAGTCTGCTTAGGTATACAGTTCTGAATCTAATGTTTGTAAGTGGGACATGAGATAATGATCCCCTCAACACTTGGGGCTGCCTGGTACAGCCTGGGTTACCCAGAACCCTGGAACTATTCACATTCAGCCACAAATAGCCTCTCTAGGGTCTCCCAGGAAGGTTACCCAAGAGAGAGAGAGTCAGACAAAAGGTCAAAAGTGGTCTCGGATGGCAGACACAGTGAGAACCGCCACACCCATGGGTCCATCAAAGTTCTCTCGCCATTCAACCAGCGGGCATCAACTTGTGCAACAGCCAGCGGCGAGTATGCCAATGCTCATGGTGAACAAGAGATTGCTAGGACTGCTACAAGAACTAATGATCCAGAGCAAAGATACAGCAGGTCAGGGGCGGGAGTCCCAGGAGACCTTGTCAGCGTGGGTTTAGGTGGTTACCCGCCCATCTCTATCTTCATGTAAAGATGATATGACCGCCTAGTGGATGTGAAGGCTCTACCAGTCTGTGCCTTCTACCATCATTATTGGGACATACCTTACAAAAGCAACCACCAACTTGGAACGAAATCAGTCTCATACACATCATCAGATGATACTGCAATGAGTTTTTGTGTGCCAAAGAAAGAAGAAACTAGATTCTTTGAAAAACACTGGCTTAAAATTTTTGATCGTAAAAATGATTAAAATTTTGTCTAATGTGACGATCAAAAATAGAGAGATGTTATTAAAACATTGATTAGAATTACAGTCACAACTTCAAGAATAAGACCTGGTAAACAAAACAAAACAAACAGAAAAACCAAAAAACACTTATGTTTGTGGAAGCAACTACAAGTTTCTCAGTAAAAATCCTGAAAAGCATTACTTGAAAATTATGTAAATTAAGTATTTGATATCTTTCCCAATACTTTATACTTTATTATGGCTTGTTATTTTAAATTTTTATTTATATTAGTTGTTTTACTTTATCATTGTTTAATATAAAGGCTATACAATTTTTACCAAGCTCCATTTAGATCCCCTCTAGTTTATTCTAGTATAGCATACAAGTATCATTTAATAAGTGTGCCATGAAGTGAAAACAGTAAGCAGTAGTACCTACCTATATAAGCAGCATATTAATATTCACAACTAGACAACGCGTTCTAGAGTCGAAGGGGGCAGAACCCAGAAGATACCCTTAGCCTACTGATTAGGTAAATATTCAATTTAAGATGATATATTCCCTAGACCACACAAAAAATAGATACCAGTGTAATCATAAGATTTGAGGTCTGTAATTTTATCTAGCAATGTAGCCCTCAAGGCAGCAATCGCTGGTGTTTCATGAATTAATTGCCTACCGTGGAGCTTTTCAACATAGAATACAAATTAATCCCACACACCTTACTATTATAAAATTTACTTACATTTTTCATGACACATGCAGAATCTAAAGATTTATAAATATGGAGTAGATAATGCTTTCCATTTAAATTTGGCATCAAGCCATCGCTCTGAGCCCAAAATAACAATGCAGACAACGCTGGTTTAAAAAAAATCCCAGATTTACTTAATTTTGGCTGTTTGTTCCTTTACCTAAGTGTTTGTTTTTTCTTTTTTTTTAAATCTTACTCTCTAAAGCCAAGCCAAAGTTCTTTCTTCGAAGAATCAGATTTTTTGACTGATGGTGAAGCAGATGGATCACAAAATTAGGAGGTAGGACAACTGGATATTTCTGATTACAACTCTTTTACAGATTTGTTTGCTTGAGTATGGTTTTTTGCTTCTTATTTGAGCTAGAGTTTCCTCATCACTAGAATGAAGGTTTTCATTAAATATTTCTGAGTGTTCTTTTGAGCATCATGTGAATTTGTGATCCTGTCTAACTTGTTGCAGAAAAAATTTAAATGTATATAATCTTAGCAGTATTTATACTAGTTATAAATTCAAACAAAGTAGGGATTTTAAACGCTGAATTATCCTGATTTTATGCCATGCTGCCACTAATAAACAAACAGCAAGTTCCCTGATAGTGATTCTCTATTATGGGATATTGATATATTTTGGGATTTGGAGGTTGGATTGACCTCCCCCTGTTTACAAGACACAACTTTCTGATTTGCCACCTGCTACGTCTCCTATTCATCTTTTTGTAAGACTTTTTAAACATTCAGCAAAACCCTCATGGTACAGAATTTCCCCCAAGTGGCCCACATTTGAACAGTAGAATTCAACTGAGACTTGAAGATGGGCCACACGCAGCACACCCTGCTGACATGTTCCTCTACCCACGTCCCTCCTTTTCTCACTGCCTGGTAATTGAAGTGTATTTTTGTCAGTGGTGTCAAAGCCTGTCTCCTAGGCTGTCTTATTATTTTTAAATCCCCGACAAGTCCACCGCAGTGATCCAGCTCCTTGCACTTTACAGGTGCTCAAGATCTATTGGCCAAGCCAACATGTCTCTCTCAGTTTCTCTAGACTTGCAGGTCCTTAACTGCGGACCCTAGGGTGACTGGGAGACACAGCAGCTGGCCTGGAAGAAACTGTGCATAAACCACAGATTTTTACTTATGCAGCTTTGTGCATTAATTCTGGATAAGCACATGATAGAATGTCATATGTGTGAATTTTATTTTTCAGGTGTAGTGATGGTGGGAAAGAGGCTGGCAATAGCTATTGTAGACCACACTGCATTATAAAAAAATCTGATAAATCCAAGCAATTCAATTCAAAATGGTCAATTAAGGGGAAAAATGCAGTCATTTAACTTGATAATTCTACATGATACATTAAGTCTCTCACAGACTCCACCACAATGAAAGCGAAAAGAGTTGAATGAAGGTAGAGGAAGATTTTCTTTAAGGTCCACTACTTGATTTCTTTTAGCTCCTAAATATGTGGGAAGCAGTAAAGCATGGTGCTCAGGCCATTGTACTCACCTGATCTTGGAGTTGGGCAGTGTAATTTGTGCACTGGCTGAACAGATGGATAACTAATCATAGGCAAATTCTTAACTTTTCTCTTCCTCAGTGTCTTCATCTGTAAAATGGGGATATTATTGGTACTTACTTCTTAAGAGCTTTGTGAGGATTAACTACACTAATCCATGGACAAGAGACATGTTGTCTACATAACAGGTGCCCAATAAGTTACAGTGACTGTGTTGTGTTTTTGATACTGCCCATGACAACAATGATGGCATATGTCTATTTTTATCATTATAGTGTGATTACACGTCATATATGTTGTATCTCCTTGTTCTGAGATTAACATAGCCTCTTTTAGAAACCACCAAAAGGCTCAACAGTATTGGTGAGAAACATCTGTGAGCAACAAACATTCAGACACAAACATTCAATTAAGACGACCGCTTCCAGAAGCAGTCTCTGAAGCATGTCTGATCTAGAAGGGATGCCCCCATGCACTTCCTGCTGGGAGAGAATCTTCTATTGTTGCCAGTCAGGATCATTCCCTGTTGGTTTAAATTAACCTGAAAGAGCCTCAGCAGTTTAGGTACGTTTAGCTCAACATCGCAGATTGTTTATACCTGTGATGCAGGCACGTCAAAAAAAACCACCACTGAGCCACTGGCTTAGGGTTTCCAGCTGAAGCTACAGCGGTTCTTTTCTGTAAACACAGGAAATCAGCCAAGCTCAGTTTGCTTAAGACATTCAGGTAAACCGTTTGTCAGAGCGCTCTCCCAGGAACGACCAAGATATTCCGAATCATTTACTTCTTTCCCATTTGCCATTCTTTTCATGAGGTGGATTCCCCAATCGTAAACACAAAGAAAGTGTTTAATCAGAAGCAGCCAGAAGTGATTGGTGATAACTGGGATTTAATGGCTCAATCTCAAATCTAGTTTCAGTTGTGTTTCACCAGAGATTTTTCAGATTCTTGCTATGAGAGTTTGGCAGAAGACAATAAAAATCATGATTTCCTCACTTTTTTCTGATGTTTTGCTATGGCGCTAAGTAATATGTTCAGTATTCCCCTGGAAATATATAAAGCACTTGACGTGGTGTGTTCATCACTTGCCTCTGACTAAAATGTCCAAATGACTGAGAATTAATGAAAATCATTACGGATAGGAGCAAAGGATGTGTACCAAGATGTTCACTAAAGCATTGTCTACAATTGTGAAAATGAAAACATATATTATAAACTGTATAACAATAGGCATGAAGTATTTACTACTACATGGACTACTATGAAACCATTAAAATAATGATGTAGAAACAAAAAAAATGTGAAAAATGGGTTTTAAAATTAAACAATAACACACTAATATTAGATTATTTAGTTATTATTCTGGCTCCAACCAGAAGAAAAACAAACAGTAATTTGAGCATGGAAAGTGTAATGAAAAAACTATTAATTATGAAAGACGATTAGAGTAAGGAAGGAATGGCCAGCGACAAGTAAAGAGAACGCCAAAACACACAGTTAGCAGAAATAAGGAGAGCCGCTAACCCTCCAGTTGAAAAGAAGACCTCCTCCTCCCTGCCCACAGGACTGAGGTCCAGACCCGGTTGAAAAGAGCATGACTGTGGCTCACTGGATGGTAAAGAAGCTGCTGTGGTGTCTCCTGGTGGAACTTTCTGGAAATATGCCCTCTGTAAGTTGCTGGAAATCCACATTCTAGGGTTCCAGTAAAACTATGCACAGGGAGATTTCTCACCTGAGGCGCTACTCCAAAACTGCTTGATAGAAGATGCTGACGGAAGCTGTCGTCCACTGCTCTCTCTGCGCACTGCTGAAGCCGACTACCGGAGAAGTTGTGAGCCCCGGGAGCAGGGCTGAGGACGCCCTCGGAGCTGCAGGAGTGAGTGGGTGCTGAAGACGCCACCAAGAGCCTTCCCAGCAAGCACCGGGGCATCACGAAGCAACACCTTCCTCAGGTGCCATCAATTAGGAAAGCCTAACATCACACGAGCTGGCCAAGGAAAAACTATTTAAAGGACCCATAGCACTTTTCACAGAGCAAGTAACAAAAGAGTGAATTTCGAGCTGAGAGGCGGTAACCAATGTTACCTCAAGAAAAATTAAATTAAAACGGAGATTTCTTTTTTTCTTTTTTGCGGTACACGGGCCTCTCACTGTTGTGGCCTCTCCCGTTGCGGAGCACAGGCTCCGGACGCGCAGGCTCAGCGGCCATGGCTCACGGGCCCAGCCGCTCCACGGCATGTGGGATCTTCCCGGACGGGGGCACGAATCCGCGTCCCCTGCATCGGCAGGCAGACTCTCAACCACTGCGCCACCAGGGAAGCCCTAAAAAGGAGTTTTTATCACATAATCAGTGAAATGCAAATTCAAGCAATAAGATGCCATTTTTGACTAAAAAACAGACACAAAGAGTATATAATATTAAAACGTTAACAATGGCTCTCTTTGGGTGGGAAATTACCAGTGAATTTCTCATTTTTCTTGGAGCATTGCCATATTCCTACAATATAAATGTACATAGATTTCCAATGCACAAAAATAAATTATCAACTCAGCTACCCAATAAACTTAATATTCACTCAATAACTTTTACTCTGTATTTAATTACAGCATAAAATGTAAGAACAAATGCAATATGGATGCTGCATATTAAAGGGACTCGATCAGTCTTACTCATTTTGTGGAATCAAGGAAAGGACCATTCAAGCATTTCCATGAGTTTCTCTTCCATTCTACCTAAAACTCCCTCTTGCTGGAGGAATTCTGTCGATCAAATTCTAGTTATCCAAATCAACACATTTAATATATCTTACAGGAGTATTAGTGCTTTGTGGGGGGGGGAGGGGTGGTGGGTACAGGTGAAATAAGTTTAGGAAATGATCAATGTACCAATGGTGAACAGGTTTACATATTACTGTTTCTATCTGTACATACCACACAGGTTTGTACAGAACTGCAATAGTGTTTGGATCTAGCTAGAGCCTGGATATGATTCTGCTTTACCAACCCAACAAGGAACTTCTTCTGTGCACATGATTGAATCAAGGTGAATGAACATGTTTGGGGGAAGTCTTAAAGGCTTACACAAAGAACTACAGCTCTGTCAAGTGATGTAATATAATTATAAAAGTTCTTTTAAAAAAATTTACTGTTGCCTTTCAGTCTACCTTCCTGTATTTTACTACACTCTACCTTATTTTAAATGTGATTTAAGGAAATGTTTTGCTCCATACTTTCTTAGTCTATCCCTCCCTTTCTTCCTCTTTGCCTTATAAAAGAATATATATATAATCGAGCCAAAAAAAAAACCCCTCCAGCTTATTTGTACAAAAAAGCTTCAACTAGCAACCTAACTGTCCATCGACGGAGGAATGGATAAAGATGTGGCACATATATGCAATGGAATATTACTCAGCCATAAAAAGAAATGAAATTGCGTTATTTGTAGTGAGGTGGATGGACCTAGAGTCTGTCACACAGAGTGAAGTAAGTCAGAAAGAGAAAAACAAATACTGTATGCTAACACATATATATGGAATCTAAAAAAAAAAAGGCTCTGAAGAACCTAGGGGCAGGACAGGAATAAAGACGCAGATGTAGAGAATGGACTTGAGGACACGGGGAGGGGGAAGGGTAAGCTGGGACGCAGTGAGAGAGTGGCATGGACATATATACACTACCAAATGTAAAATAGATAGCTAGTGGGAAGCAGCTGCATAGCACAGGGAGATCAGCTCGGTGCTTTGTGACCACTTA
Source organism: Tursiops truncatus (assembly GCF_011762595.2). Taxonomy (NCBI): domain Eukaryota; kingdom Metazoa; phylum Chordata; class Mammalia; order Artiodactyla; family Delphinidae; genus Tursiops; species Tursiops truncatus. Next base: position 26,205,885 of record NC_047047.1, read on the forward strand.
GAGGGGTGGTATAGGGAGGGTGGGAGGGAGGGAGACGCAAGAGGGAGGAGATATGGGGATATATGTATGTGTATAGCTGATTCACTTTGTTATACAGCAGAAACTAACACACCATTGTAAAACAATTATACTCCAATAAAGATGTTAAAAAAAAATAAGCTTTAAAAAAAGCTTCAACTACAAAGGGACATGTTACCGCCTGCTACCATCAATATAATACCTAACAATTTATCATTGACGCTGTAAGAAAGTTAGTGGTGTACCTAAAACCATCTTTTATTTTAAATATCCCTTGTTGTGCTAGTAATGATTTTCCTTTATTATCCCCAAGTCATATATTTAAACCTAAAGGACAAACCCAATTTCACTTCTCTAAATTATTCTACTGTAACCACATGTACCCTAACTGTAGGAGATGCTTGAGCCATTTTCTACTTAAAATTCTGAAAGACTCGTGCTCACATAATCCCCACTGACACTTTTGCAAATGACCAAAAATTTCATCAAGGCCACTGGATCAGAACAATTAGTGGGTACATCAAGTAAAAAGCAATATAAAGGGTTAACACTAAGAATACCTTGAGGGAAAAGCCTAATTGTGTGCCTCTGTAGGTAAGACATCCATATTTCTTTTAAAATGCTTTTAGGGCAATACTACAGATGCATGTTAATATACCCTGCTTGATTTAAAAAAAAAACTTTAATGGTGGAACATATCAAATTCAAATTGCACAAGTTGCAGCGCTTGATTTTTCTTAAAAGGTCCATTTTTACTCCTTACTCTTCAATCTTGACATCACTTTTGGAATGCATCCCCAACACCTTCCCCCTGATCCAGGCAGCAGTGATATTTCCTTACATCTATGTTTCTTTTATCACATTGCATCATAATCATTTACTTAATCAACTTTCTGCTTCACTACAATATGAGTTCTGTGAAGCCAGGATCCATGTTTTATTAAGTTTGAATCTCCAAAGTTTAGTGGATTTGCTGTTTCAACAAATATTTATTAAATGTCTACTCTTTCCCAGATGTGTGTGCCGGGTATAAATAAGGTGGCTTGTCAAAAAGAGAGATGCGGTTCTTGGGCTCATGGAATTTAGAGTTCAGTGAGGGAAACAGTAAATTAACAAGAAAACATTCTAACAAATGATTACAAATTCATACAAGTTCTATAGTATAAAATAGAAAGACGTTGCGACACGTATTAACCTGGGGGAATTTCTCGGGATAAACAGGACAAGGCCACCCTTGGAGGCCACTTGGAAGCCACTTGGAAGTATGTGAGGCTCAACATAAGGGAATAGAGTGTGTGAAGTTTCTGAGTCCAGGAGAACTCAGCAGGAATAAATGGAGGAGTGAAGAAATAAATGATTTGGAAATGAACACTGTGGCAACATGATGGAAAGTTGAAACATTACCTGTGTCTCTAAGAAGCTTATAAACAGCAAGGAAATTGAGCCCAAGAATCCCCATCCTTTCCGTCCTGCAAGTCACTCAACCTATTTCTATTCTTTTTTCTTTTAACCAAGGCAGACATTGCTAATCAATCACGGCATTCTTCCCCCCAAGGCTGGACAGAGCTTAAATTTTTTTCTTAATTCAGTGCTTCTGCCAACCATTACCACTCATTCAAAATGGGCACTCAAGATGATACCCTTTTGCCCTTCCTGATGTAAGTGGTTAATACCATTTTTACCTAATTAATAAACATTTGATATTGGCTTGAGGGGGACAAGAGGTAGCAAACTGAGCTAATATATATAAAAAACAGTGAAGATTGTAAATGGATAAGCAGCCTGGCTCATTACAGGTGCTGAACTGATAGGAGTGATTATAATGATGCTGGGAAAATATGGGGCATCCAGTAATTGATGGGAGCTAGCATTTGAGGCTACTCCTGAGGGTGAGAGAAATTACCAAGTGGGAAGCACTGAGTCACTGAAGTCACTCTTTCATAACGCCATAGTTTTTAGCTAACATAATGTCATATGTTAGCTTGGGACAGCCAAGCTAATATTTTCTCAAAAATACAGAGAAAAGAATATCTTTACACTCAAGCAAAAAAAAAAAAAAAAAAAAGATAATCATCAGAAAGGATATATGCAGTTGGAAACTAGCATCTTGACCTAGTCCTAGTACATTTAGAAATGAAACCTCATCAGCTTTACTGACTTCACCACTTAGTCCGTGTACCAGAACTTCAGCAAGCCAGAGTTAGCCAGTTTAAAACATTGTTTTCCCCCACCTGCACTGAGTGAACCATGCATCTTAGGTATAAAATGATAGCATTTATAATTCAGTAAGAGCTAAACCCAGAAGTACTCTAACATATTATTAAGGTTGAAAATTTCTTAGAAACCAAAGAAATACAGAGGTTTAGTTGTTATGATGATATTAATTGGAAATACGTTGCATCTACTACATGTTGAGAATCTCCTTGGATATGAATTGATGCACTGAGACCTAGCCATAGGATATAGCTACCCAATCCACTGCCTACTTATAAGTTCTTCTGAATAAGATTTTATTATATATTGTTTCACTTTAGAACTGCCTATGTTGGGCAGAGTAGTCTTCCTGAGTTATAGTAATAGTTACCACTTTGAGTGTCTGTTTTATGTCAGTGCCATGCTAGGCCTTTTATATATATTATTTATAATGCATACAATAACCCAGTAAAGACTGACCTGATTTCTACCTCACAGACAAGGCAACTGCAGTTCAGAGAATTTAAGGAACTTGTTCAATTTACGTAACTAAATCAATGTTAGGGATGGGATCTGGATGCAGTTCTGTCTCACTCCAGAGCTCATGTCATTTTCACTACCCTTTGTTTGCACGTTAGCTCTATCTCATTCCACAGCCACACACAGATTACGGAAAATTAGAGGACCACCCCAGACACCACATTTGTAAGGGCCTGCCTTTAGGAAGGGGGAAAGCGAGCTAGCTTGTGGGGGAGAGAGTTGTTCCCATCTGATGCTAGGGCTTGTATAGCCTCCATCAGCCCCGGAATCTCTCTGACAGCACCTGAGCAATGTATGTGATCAGCACTTTCCACCTTCCTTATGGTTACATATGCTGATTAATTTTTCCTGGTATAGATGCTCATTTTAACAAGTCACTCGTTGTAAACAAGGCCAGGTGTAGGGCCCATTTCCTGCTCCACCCACTTTATTGAAGCCAAATACTCCATCTATATCCTTCCCGAGTTGTATCTCACAGTTATAGACAATAGGCACTGTGAGTCTTAAGCATGAATAGATTGACATAAAAGCATTCTCTCTTCACTAAAAGGAAAAAAAAAAGTACACTTACTGGGTGATAATATGGCAGGAAGTCTGCTATATATCTTTATAAACAGGGTACCGAGGTATAATTATTCCACTTTAGCTCACAGATGCTTTCACTCGTTTCCTGATTTTTGTTTTGTTTTGTGCGGCTCACGACAGACCAATCCATTTTTGCAGAGATCAGGCCCTGCAGCTCAGGGCCGACTCTCATAGATACTCTGAATCAAGTACAGGGATGAGCAGCTGGGAAGATGGGGGAGGCGGTCAGGGAGGCAGGGAGACCTGAACAGATGAGTAACGGGGACCAGGAAGGAGGACAGAGGCTCCATACATGATTAAACATGAATATGGGCCCTCTTGCCAACCAGATGCATCATCTTTATGCAACTGGAATGACCCCTTTTCCCACACCTCCCTACGCTACACAGAATGCTTTGACTGATTTTTTTTTTTTTTTGGCGGAGCACAGGCTCAGCGGCCATGGCTCACGGGCCCAGCTGCTCCGAGGCATATGGGATCTTCCCAGACTGGGGCATGAACCGGTGTCCCCTGCATCCGCAGGCAGACTCTCAACCACTGCGCGACCAGGGAAGCCCCTTTGACTGATTTTTATTGACAGCTCAGCATGTGCTATAACAGCAGTAGCACACCGAGTAGAACAGGTTGACAGTGTGGCAGATACCGCCATCCCTTTCCAATGTTTGTAGGCTTTCTGAGCAGGCCGTGGGCGTCCCGTGCACCTCACTCCTCTTCTAGCAGAGGCCAAGCGATGCAGACATTAACTATGCACCTAAATGAGACTCCTAATGAGACAGAGCAGGACCCTATGATCCTTTCCCCTAACCATGTCCTCTGCCTGCTTTTTGTCTGTGGAAAAACTTTAGCCCAAAATTAAGTTTAATCAGAGAAGTGAGAAAATGCAGAAGCAAAAAATAAAAGCAAACAGGACAAAACAATAATAATTTATCAGTAAGCAAAGTTAAGGACATTTAGTTCCTCCTCAATGGCTATAGATAATATTCTGAGCCATATCCTGTGAGCTGTGTGAAACCCCACTAGGTGAAGAAGTTAAGTACATGATGACCAGACTGTAGGCATGACATAAGCTGCCACAATTCACAATTCTGAGAACTGGCCTCAAAGAAATGAGAACGAACCGACCCTGGAACTGAAGACTAACTGTACTTAAAACAATCAAGATGACACTGGTCAGACCACCGATGACCAATTTCAAGATGACGGTCAGAGCTGACTGTGCTGTTTCTGCGTGTAGCCCCCCTCCCTCCGTCTATAAAAGCTCTTGCCCCCTCATTGGGTGGGTGCGGGGAGTTGGCCTTCGGACAGGCGTCCTCCCTCCCACACCCCCTGGTCGCCGGCACCCAAAACAAAGTAAACGTTCCTTTCCACCAACCTTGCCTCTTTACTTGCTTTTGAGCGGCGAGCAGCTAGACCCCACCTCCGGTTACACTAACAGCAAAGGCAAAGAGAAAAAATCATTTAAAAACATGATGTAGAGAACACAGATGTAGAGAACAAATGTATGGACACCAAGGGGGGAAAGTGGCGAGGGGAGGGTGGTGGTGGGATGAATTGGGAGATTGGGATTGACATATATACACTAATATGTATAAAATGGATAACTAATGAGAACCTGCTGTATAAAATAATAAATTAAATTAAATTAAAAAAAAAACGTAAGTGGCATTTTATGCACCAGTTCAAATAAAGGGGAACCTAGTCATTGTGAATGATAAACCAGTTTGTGAAAAACCCACTGCTTATTAGAACAGCACGCTCCATGTAAAAAGAAATTTTCTAATGGTAAATATAGCAGAAGGCTACAATTACAACCGTTCAATGATTGCAATCCACAGAAAAGCCATTTAGTGATCAATTGGAGAGCAAGAGGAGATTATCACCTGTTTAAGCTTCCACTGATTCTATCAAGTTGTTTGCCTGGCAGTAGCTAGGCTATGATGGAAAAGCTGAGAAAAACTCATTTTTCCCCTATCTAAATATTATTAATTGCAAGCATTCATTTTGAAAGATTTGTGGCTCTTTGGGAGAAAAGGATCTGCTTGACAACTACTAATTATACTTAATAATAAATAATACTTATCATTTACATAATTATTTTCATATTTAAATCCTTTCACAGATTTTGTTTCCTCATATGGAATATCAGTGCAACTTGACTGCATATAATGTTATGATATTTCTGTGAAACCAGCCCCAAGTAGTAAGCTTTCATAAGAAAATTGGGGCCTTAATCTTATCTATATTAACAAGTGTTAACAAATCATTAGAATTTCCTTTTTCAGCACCTGAAGAGGCGGGCAGTATTGAACAACTATCTGAGGAACACTGAACTGACTTTTTGGCAAAACACCCAGTTAACGCCAAAACTGTGCAAAAATATTTAGAAGAGGCAGAGACATGAGGCAACAAGATCAATGAGAGACGTATTAAATTAAAAGAAATGCCTCTCTCTCTCTCTATCTGCCTACCTATCTATCAACAGGGTGAAAACAAAAGAGCGAAACAAATGAAATCAATATACTTAATATAGTTGTGAATGTAAAGGTCTGAATATAGATTTTTAAAAAATTGTCTGCACGAGTTGGTTATTTGACCTAGTGAGTACATGTGTAGAAATTTATTCTAAGGATTTCACAGAAATCTAGGTACCATGGCATTAACTGGAATACTATTTGTAAAAAAGAAAAACTTGGAAATAATTTGTTTCCAACAATAGGGCATTGTTTAAATAAGTGATATCATATGTTGAAATATTAAATAATTTTTAAATTTTCTAAATGAGGAATATTAGATCATGTGGGAAATTGTCATGATAACATTAGGTGAAAAGGTACTGGAAATAAAAATTATATAAACAGTATATCTTATCCTTATTAAATAATGTATGTATAAAATATGTAAATATACATGTTTATATAAATATATATGCACATACAAGTGGGAAAATGCAAAAATGGAAAAGATAATATTTATCTCAGAGTTCTGCAAGTGTATTTATATTTTTCCTTTACATTTTTCTGTATTTTATAATTTTTCTACCATATTAATTTAATTACTATGTATTTTTGAACAACTATTTTTTAAAATTGTTTTTACATATAGAGTGGTCACGTGTTTGCTTAACAGAGTGCAAGTGAAAAATAAAGGCTGTTTTTGTGGTTCTCATGATGTCTAAAAGACTAAAACAAGTTCTGAGACCTCGAAGTCTACTTTGGCCACACAATTCCACATCTAGTCTGGGAGCTCATCATAAGACTATCAAGCAACTGGGTGAAAAAGATATACGCTGCAACACTATTTATAATAGGAGAAACAAGGAACCAACATTAAGGTCTACCAAAAGGGGATTTATGAAATGAATGGTGGTACAACCACTGCCTAGAGCTACAGCTATTAAAATGATCATGTTCCGGGAACACAAATTCACCCAGGAGGGGCTGTTCTTGCAGGCTGTTTGCATCAAACAGGAAACGCTGACGATGAAGCTCTCGTTGGAGAACACCTCCCAGGGCATCAGATGTACCTGCGCTTCAACTTCCCCCACATCCAGGTAAGGCTGCACACCAAGTATCACCAGACTGTCCACTTTTCAGGAGAAGCTGCAACATGCCTAGGCTTTTCAGATGTTGTGCAGGCCCGGGGGTGGGACTGGGGGGTGGGAAATAAAATGTCTATGGGCTGAATTTAACTAGTCAGCCAAGAGTTTGCAAACTTTGATGCAGAATTAAATTTATAACTATGTAATAATGTCCAATGCTTACATTAAATTTTAAAACGGGTTTAAAACATTATGTTTTTATTTAGGTTAAACTATGTGTATATATTAGTATGTTTGTGTGATGTTCACACAAATGAACATACACACAATATAGGGAGATAAAAAGCAGAGATGAATGGATCTGAAAGTACTTTTCTTTGGGTAATGGGTTATTTTGAATGACTTCAGGGGGTTTTTTCCATACTACTCTATATCTATATTCTATTATATAAAATATTGTATATTTATACTATTCTGTATTTTTATTTTTGAAACAAACACATGCAGATTTTATGATATAAGAATTAGACAATTATACTTAATAGAAATATAGATTTCCTTTTTTGCATATGTTGTCTCATTCTGTCTCAAAAGGACCATGTCAGAAGCACTAGATCCAGTTCTGAGCATTGCCCTTTTGGGAGTATTTTAGAAAACAAAAGCAAGTACAAACATCAATAAACAAGATGGGGAAGGGCCTAGACATACTTTCACAGGATTTTTAGGAAAAAACATTAGATGGTTTCCTGAAGAAAAGTAGACTTCAGTTGTGTGATAATGGACTACAAAGATGTGAAGTGCAAACATGGGTATTTGAAACTCAAATATTTTTCTCTGTAGTTCCATCAGGTCAAGCTAAGACCAATGGGTGACATGCTTCAGGAAGGCAACTATAAGGAAGTACTTTGTAGAAATTATAGCTGTTCGTATGCTGGATGACTTAACTCACCAAGTAGAGCATTCAAGATACGAGGAGTGCTCAAACAGAGGCCAGATTACCAGTACTATTATAGCATGAACTCTTACATTGGATGAGGTGATAAAACAGATGACGTCAACTTCTAAAATCGAGATCATATTTCCCTTTGAGTCCTAACACTATGATAATATAATCTCAGTTATGGTATAAAGCAGGTAACTGATTTGAGAAGGGTACTGAGTTTGAGGACATATTGACTGATTCATTCCACAGATACTTTACTAAGGGACTATGCTAAGGGCCTGGGATCCCATGAAACAAAATGCCAGCAGAAGTGAATCTCTTTAATGAAGCAAAGTATGTGGAAGACAAATCATTAAATGCTTACTTACAGTAAAGCATGCAATGTATCCTGAAATAGGATATATAAATGACTATATGTCCAGGGCTTGCCCCAAGAGCAAGTCTTCTCTAAATGGATTCTTTTCTTTTCTCTTTCTTTACCTTGTCTTCCCCACTTATACCTCTACTCTCTGCTTCAGTGAAAGATATTTCTCCTTTCCACTTCTAGCTGAAAAAAAAAAAACAAGTCTCAGGTGTCAATTTACTATGTAACTGTGGGTCCCTCTCTGTATTACAAAACAAGACTCAGGGGACAGTGAGTCCTGATATCATGACCTCCAAAAGGGTCACAAGGGATCTCTGAAAATTTCAATCGTTTTAGAGTCTTTTCTACATCTTTTCCAATGATTCAGGTATGGAGGTTTCTATATCTTGGGCCTAGAATTCCTTCTACTGAGTGGCGAGTCGATGTGGTTTTAGTGCTTATATCCTATAAGTTCTTTTAATTAGTGTCTTATAGCCTCCCAAAGTGTTTATATATATATGACTGGCCACCATTTAAAATGAAAAAAATAATTTACATTGCTACTTATCCTCATTGAGTTGCCCATTTAAGAAGCAGAACTGCACTGTCAGGGCATCCACTTTTGTAATACCTTAGCCATAGTATTTTAACATATATAGTAGTTCTCAATATTTACAGTGTATTGGAAGCACCATATTAGTCAGGGTACTCCAGAGAAACAGAACCAATAGGAGATATATAATAAATATAATGTAATCTATGTAATTGCTTTAACATATGTAATTGATATTAAACATATTAAATATATTGTATATTAAATAGAAGCTGGAAACTAGGAAATCCAGGGGTGTAGTTTTCAGAACTGACGTAAGCCACAGTCAGAGGGCAGGGGATCAGATCAAACACTCAGGCAGAGAGAGCAAATTCTCCTTTCCTCTGACTTTTTATTCTTTTGGGGCCCTCAAGAGATTGGATGAGGCCCACCTACACTGGAGAGGGAAATCTGCTTTACTCCATCTACCAATTCAAATGCTAATCTCATCTGGGAACACCCTCACAGACCCACCCAGAAATAATGTTTAGCAAAATATCTGTGTATCTCAGGATATAGTTGAGAGTTGACACTTAAAATTAACCATTACATTCTGCAAACCTTAAAATATACCAATGCCTCAGTCCAACCTCCAGAAATTCATATTTAATTGGTAAAAATTACAGGCTGGGCTTTAAGATTATCAAAAGCTCCCCAGGAGATTTCAATGAATCACCAAAAGTTAAGAACCATTAACATCATAGAACATTTCTTTCTTGATGAGAAATCAAAATGCTTCTCACTTTTAGCGTTGATGCCCTGGGAGAGATATTATCTACCTGTGTAAGGTGCCTTCAGAGTATCCCACTGTACCCCATGTAGTCAGTATTTTCAAACAGGCCACTGCAAACATGTGCCTCCAAGTCTGGTCAAAGTCAATCCAAATATTTTTCCCCAATATGGTAGTAGATGGGTAGAATTTCTTTTATGATCACCACGTTGTATGGTAGGCAAAATTATCCCCATGTAGAGGGTGAACTGAGATTCAGAGAAAAATAGGGGTGCATATTGCCACAAAGCTAGCAAATGTAAAAAAAAGGAAAAGGTCAAGTTTTCTGATCTGAGTTAAATAAGTAGTAGGTATCATTATTTTATTTATTCCACAGATACTACTGTCAGGGGTGAGTAGAAAAAAAGCAAATGAATAAAAATGTAGTCAGCCTATGAACGGGAAGATTAGCTAGCATCCTTCACACAAAAGACCTGATATGTACTCGGCCACTAGGGAGGTTTAGTCAGCTGTATTTTACAGTCCCATACATGGAAAGAAGCATCATGACAAAAGGAAATGCACTATGTACATTTACACATGTACTATGAATCCAGGAAAAAACACATCAAATTAAATAAATAATTCACGGGCAGAGCAAAGATTACAGAGTTGGCTCTGATAACAAAGTATCTAAAATAAATGGTGATGTGTTTCTCCAACCACACAGGCTGCCAGTCCAGGTGCAAAGGAAAATAAATAAAACTATTATAGATCTAGTAAGAGTTAAACAGACAATAAAAACCAACAATGGAGATGAATTTTAAGTTGGTGATTCTTTGAACAATCTTCAAAAGATTTCATTTGCTCTGTTAACGCAATGTCAAGTCCATTTTAGAAATAAAAGAACATTTTTCTGCTTGCTAGAGTTTAGACATAAATCCTCAAACTGTATTAAATCAAGATGCTGCTAGAATCATAGCGCTAAAGATCATCAAGGATTATTAAAGAACTATAGTCACTCCCTCATTTTACAGGTGAGAAAACCAAGGTGGTAAATGACTGTGTGATGGGCTGAAAGTCCACATGATTCCCATCAGTGGCCAAAACAAGATTAGAATGCAGGTCTCCCATTTCCTCTTCACTTAATTAGTCATCATTCTTTAGTCATTTTGAGCACAACTAGTGCACTGCTGTTTGAAACCTGACCTTTCCAATGGCAGTCAAAATGCCATACTTTAATAGTGCTTCCATTGTCTTTGACCAGAATATTAAATAACTGGCAATCATGTTCTGAGCTTCTTTCCAGATGAATTATATGTTAAGCTCTATTTCAATATTGATTTGTAATATACTTTAAAGCATGTTGATCTTCCTCTGGTCTCTTCTTACAGTTCTGAGCTACATGAATGCTAGAGTTCCTAAAATTTGTGATTTTCTGAATGGCCATCTCTACTATGTCCACCAACCCAACAATAGTCACTGCTTGTTGCTAGACAGAAAAAAAAAAGTTAATAAATTTACAAGTGAAATCCTGTGTTCGTTTTTTTTTAAATGAAAAACAGAAACCTATTTGATTTAGAATCTAAACCCTAGAAGCATACACAGGGCTTAAAGAAATGTATGATTCTTCTATGGAATATTGGAGAATTCTTGTTTAATCAATGGAAGCACATCATTAGTTTACTCAGGTCCCTAAAAAGGTGGAGGACCTCACTTAAAAGAAACAAGTGACTATCTTAGTTAATGTAAATAGAAATGCATTTCCAGCTTATTTATGGTTGTTCATTTCTATACCATACAGTGGTCTGTTTCTCAGGACATCAGTATAAAAGGCAAATTGATAGGTGAGAAGGATAAGTCGTATAATAAAAAAGTTACAAGCATGGGCTACATGACATGGACAAGTTACTCAGCCTTTCTAATCTTCCATATGCACATCTATAAAACAGGGAATAAAACATATTACAAAGAGATATGCTTCTCCTCCCACCATGCTTCGGCCTTCACATGTTTGGGAGGCATAGGAGATCCAGTGCCTTTCCCCTCCATCCTATTCTTGGAAGAGGAATTGTTAATGTTATTGGTCAGTAACCAGAACACCTATGGAGCAATGGGTAGAATTATTACATTTGAAAGTGACAAACGTGTCACATGGCTCTGTCCCAGTAGCTCAGCTTATGATTCACAGAATAAGGCATGTTAGCTTAAGCTTGTCCCATGACCTAGTCATCTGTGATTTGGGGGCAAGAGAAAGAGAGAAGGAAAGCCTCAATTAGAATTCCAAAATGAAGTAACAGCAGCTAGCTCACTAGTAATAAATAATACTTTGGTCTTTTCTGATTATCGTTTCTTGTGTATGGATCCCTTGGCAGGAAACTTAACCACCCACTTCAGAGGTCTGTTATGAAGTCCGATATGGTATAAAAAGTGCACAGTGCAGTGCCTCATATGCAATAAGCTGTCAAAGAACATTATCTAGATGACCTTGGATTTGCACTTAAATGTTTGTTATTAAGTCAGTTTGCATGGGACTAGTATCCAGAGCCTCAGGATAAAGTAGATTCATGTGAGTTAATAAATGAAAAGCTCTCTGAAATTCTAGATGGCAGGTCATGCTAACTCAGGCAAGTGGAAGCTGGTGGCTGGGCGTTCCCTCAGGACACGTGTTTTGATGGAATGAGGACTCAGGGTGAAGAAACCAGCTTGGCAGTGGATGGTAAACCACTGCCCAGCACATGCTGCCTCCTGTTAAGCAGAAGGCTCTCATGCAAATTGCCTTCTGAATCATTAGCTGTCGGCAACCCTCATCTCTCCTCCTGCAGCTGTTCTTTCTGATTTTGCCTGCAAACTTTTCATATTGGGCAGGCTCCCAAGCCAAACAAGTTGCCCCTCTGCAGGCTTTGTTCCTGGGGGCGAGAAGTGAACCTCACAGATAAGTCAAAGTAAGGATGCACCATGGACTAATACACACTGAAGGAACAGACTCCTGCAAGCTAAGGTGATGAATGCCTTTGAAAGTAATTTTCATGCGGCTTCCTATGAGAATGTCAGCCAGGCTCCAGAAGTTATATGCTGCAATTTAAAAATTATCTGCCTCTGTAGACTTCTAAAGCTTCTATCAGCTAAGAAGTATCTTTTTAAAAAAAGAAAATATTTTTATACAATTTTAAAGACTACTTTCCATTTATTACAAAATATTGGCTATATTCCCCCTGTTGTACAATACATCCTGGAGCCTACTTTACACCAAATAGTTTGTACTTCCCACTTCCCAATTCCAACTCTTAAATTGCCTTTCCCCCCTCCCCCACTGGCAATTACTAGTTTGTTCTCTATATCTGTGAGTCTGCTTCTTTTATGTTATATTCACTAGTTTGTTTTATTTCTTAGATTCCACATATAAGCGATATCATACAGTATTTATCTTCCTCTGTCTGACTTGTTTCTCTTAGAATAATGCCCTCCAAGTCCATCCATGTTGCTGCAAATGGCAAAATTAATTTCATTCTTTTTTATGGCTGAGTAGTATTTATATATATGTATGCAAATATATAAATTTAAATTATATATATATTTTATATATATATATATATATATATAAAATCTTCTTTATCCATTGATCTGTTGATGGACACAGGTTGTTTCCACGTCTTGGCAATCGTAAATAACGCCTCTATGATGCTGCGAACATTGGGGTGCATGTATCTTTTTGAATTATAGTTTTTGTCTGGATATATGCCCAGGAGTGGGATTGCTGGATCATATGGTAATTCTATTTTTAGCTTTTGAGGGACCTCCGTACTGTTTTCCACAGTGGCTGTACCAATTTATTACATTCCCACCAGAGGAATGTGTGGGAAATCTCTGTACCTTGTGCTCAATTTTACTGTGAACCTAAAACTTAATTAATTAATTCCCAGCAGCATTAGCAAATAAGACCATGCATTTTTTTTAAAAATCTTTTTTGAAGGCATAGTAAATATTTGCTGAATAAAATGAGAAACTCTATCTCGATTGGGTGGATTAAATCAGCAGAAACTAAGCTTCACCTGTGATTTTAGCAGCTGAACTGGTTGAGAAATTCAAAGCAGAACAGGCACAAGTCCTCTCTGAACAAGGTAAGGTACAAGAAAAGGAAGGATGGATGTTGTAGGCAAATCATAACACTCTACCATGGCTAAATATAATATCAGGAATTAAATAACTTGAAATCATATAAAAGTTTCCTTTACTCGTATGCCCCCTCCCACATAAAGTGGAAGGTGAGCACAAATGTAAATCAAGCAGGCAGAGGCTCCCACTATCTTATATATGAAATCAAAAATTTAAAGTGTTTTCTTCAGAATCCCTTTTGCCTGGGTGCAGAAGAAAAAGTAGCTGATCAGTGCACCCAAAGGTAAAATGAAAAATAGTAAAAGAAAGTTTTTCTACATTTTTGAATTTAAAATCTGAAATACATTTCTTTAACACTCTTCTTATTTATACCCATGTACCTTAAAAACCAAAATTAAAATTAAATTGTATTAGAGCAGAGGAGCAAAAATTTCCAGCCAATCCAAAGGTTAAGTGGTGCCTGATACACTGTTTGAATAAAGTTACGAATCCATATCCAGACTCAGCTAGAAAATTAAAGCGTGCTGTGATCACTCGGTACGAAGAGGGGTCATGGCAATTGATTTTATTTATACACACTTTCATACATAATAATTTATCAAATTTGTCCTATGCCACTTTCCATGCTTATTTAATCCTCATTTAATCTCTACCAAATGAATACTGTGAAACATGTTTAATCATTATTCCCATTTCCAAGATGTGGAAACTGAGGCAGGAAGTATGGTACATCAAAATTCAGAAATTTTGTCACTCCAAATATCTCCAGGTCTAGCTCTTTAACCTGTATAATAGTCTTTTTCTCTTTTCCTTGCTGTGTGAACCTTTCATCTTCTCCCACTGTCAAATTCAAATGTTAACTCTAACCTCTCTTGACCTCCGCTATCCACTGGAGGATGCCTTCTGGCTTCCTAGAAAAGCCTCACCATTCTTAGCAGAGTACTTGAGATCTAGCAGGTGCTTTGTTAAGTAAATGAGTTAATAAACATATGAGAGAGCATTCAAATTGCCATTTAAGGGATGGAGAAACAGGCTCTGAAAGATTAAGAACTTCCTTCATGGAAGGGGTCAAGCTGGAATTCAGATTCTGAAGCCCAAGTGATCATCCTCAGAATAATCTAAGTTATCTTCATTGGGATAGAATATGCTCAGTCTATCTCCCTCACTAGACTCTAAGGAACAAGAAGGCAGTACTAGGTACCTAATGCACTTCATTTTGGGTAAATTTTTCATTTATGCAAAACTACTTGTGTAAAGATAGACTAAAGCCTTAAGCTTTCCCTGCTGGATTCCCTGCTCAACTGTGAGTACTCCTGTGATGAAAACTCGCCTAATGCACCGAATGACCTTGACCAAGCAGCTTTCCTTTACAGCCTCCATTTTCTTTTCTGTAAAATACTGTTGACAGGACATGTTCCACCTGCCTCATAGAAATGCGTTTATAAAGCACTTTGGAAAGCATGAAGCTTTCTTCTTCTTTTTTTTTTTTTCGGTACGTGGGCCTCTCACTGTTGTGGCCTCTCCTGTTGCGGAGCACAGGCTCTGGATGCGCAGGCTCAGCAGCCAGGGCTCACGGGCCCAGCCGCTCCACGGCATGTGGGACCTTCCCGGACCGGGGCACGACCCTGTGTCCCCTGCATCGGCAGGCGGACTCTCAACCACTGCACCACCAGGGAAGCCCAAGCATGAAGCTTTCTTCAAAAGCAAGCAAGTATTTTAAATGTCATTATTATAGGACTCCTTAAAAGGAGCCTTTTTATGGTGAAAAGAAACCTTAGCTTATCAATTGTGCAACTCAACCACAGAAAAGTTAAGGCAGAACATGCATGACACAATAATAATTCCAAATAAATCCTTCTAATAGTTAAGTAAAGAGAAGTCAAAATTCTTCTCTGGACTATTTTGATTTCATACAAAGGGCATCCCTTTAGAAGTTACGGAAGTTCAGATACAGAGCCTCAAACTCTAGACTGCAATGTGACATTTGTTTCTGAACTTCTGCTGCCAGTCTTGCTAACAGTTCACTTGCAATGTAATATATTACTGCATTTCATTTCTAGGCAAGGACATTATTTACTCACAGGAGAAATACTTTCCTGAGGAAAGACTGTCTTTGGAAACTTTCAAGGACATTTGAGAAATGCTTCAGCCCAAGCCACAAAATTATGAGCATGCTTTTGTGCCTCTCTGTTCCCAGGGCACCATTTTTAAAAATCTTTCATTTAAGTTTATTGTAAGCATCCATCTTCCCTTTCCAGAAAAAATAGCAATTAACACAACTTCATTGATTTCCAGTTTTCCTAGGTGTCATTTCATAATGCATCTACTGTAAGCAGTTCACATCATCATTTTCATCGCTTTCAACATTTTCCATGTTGTCTCCCTACCTGAATTGTGACTTTTTGTATGGAAAGTTTTATTTATCACTTGCATCTTACTTTGAATAAGTCTGAAATCAACATTCCGTATTACTTAATTATTTTTATTTTCTTCAGTATGTTTCTAACTTAGCAAACTATGGGTAAAAATGCCATGTAACAACAATATGTAATATTTACATAGAGCCCATGTAGTGAACATAGTCCTAAACTCTTACCAAATCCTCACCAGACCCTATAAAGTAGGTACTATTAACCTTGTCATTTGATAGATGAGAAAACTGATGCATAAACTGGTTAAGTAACCTGTCTGAGGTCAGATAGCTAGTGATTACTTTCCCCATCAGCGCCACTGCTTAGTTAATGCGTCCTTCCCATCTCAGTTCAAATGGCACTGACACAAAAAAGCCTTTCTTTGACCTCCTGAAAATACTGGGTCTCGTTGCTTTTACAGCATCATATGTTTATTATTCATTTCACATATTTGTGTGATTATCTAATTATATTTGAACGTATTTTTCCTAAGGGTAACTCTAGTCCAGCTGTGCTTTCCAAATTATGAAATCCGGGACTACGTGGGCTATGTCTGTTTTGCTTATTACTGTAGTTTCAGTATTTGGTGCATGCTAAGTATTCAGGAAATGTGCTGGATGGATGAATACAGGACTTTGTAAGAACAAATAAATAAATGACTGGATCAATAAATTTGGTTGATCATAACATAAACAACAGTGCCATGTTAAAATTTTTCTCTGGGTCTATACACAAACTCTTCTCAGACAGGGATCCTGTTTCCTGTCTACACCACCAGTTGGGAGAGAAAAAAGCCAATCAAGGTCTGACTGTCATTATGTGTACAGGCTGAAGCTGATGAATTAGGTTGAGAGACAGGGTGATTTAGGAATAATTTTACTTCTGGCTGAACTATATACAGAACCAAGTCTTACGTAATAAAAAAAAATCTACTTTTAATATGTTTGTGTGAAGAATGAAATAGGAGCATCAAGCCCATTAATTGTGATATTTAATTATATCGTCCCATTTCCACATTCATTTCCATGAATTTGGATGCCTTTAGGTCAAGCTAACCCAAGCATTTACACCACCATGATAAATAGTGAAATATCAATGGATACACAGAAAGAAAATTTCCCAAATTTAGCAGAGAACACATTAGCATGAACTTGTAAATTTAACATTCAAGTTCATTGGCGCGCAGAGAACCAAGTGACTTTTGTTAAAGTAGGAAACTTTATGACTATGTGAGGAGATGAACATTGAGAAAGTGCTCCCTATCTTAAAACCAGGACATTAGAATTATTTTAATGAATTTATTTTTTGCATATCTGCCATCTAGGTGACAGTAAAACTCAATATTTATACATCAGATTTTTAAAACATTGTGCATATATACTGTATACTGCCACAGAATATAAGTTGCCCCCAAATCTCCAAGATACAATATGGGATCAAACAAACAAACAGAATGACAAGAAAAACCAACTGTAATATTTTGACACCTCTTAATTATTAAATAATTATGTTTCGAGAAATAGAAGTTTAAAAATTGTGCTCTGAAGAGTATTTAAAATATGAATGAACCTTCAAGATGGCAGAGGAGTAAGACGTGGAGATCACCTTCCTCTCCACAAACACATCAGAAATACATCTACATGTGGAACAACTACAGAACACCTACTGAACACTGGCAGAAGACCTCAGACTTCCCAAAAGGCAAGAAACTCCCCACGTACTTGGGTAGGGCAAAAGAAAAAAGAAAAAACAGAGACAAAAGAATAGGGATGGGACCTGCACCTTTGGAAGGGAGCTGTGAAGGAGGAAAAGTTTCCACACACTATGAAGCCCCTTCACTGGTAGAGACAGGGAGCAGTGGGTGGGGGGAAGCTTTGGAGACACGGAGGAGAGCACAGCAACAGGGGTGCGAAAGGCAAAGCGGACAGCATCCCGCACAGATCGGTGCTGACCAGCACTCACCAGCCTCAGAGGTTTCTCTGCTCACCTGCCAGGGCAGGTGGGGGCTGGGAGCTGAGGCTCGGGCTTCAGAGGTGAGATCCCAGGTAGAGGACTGGGGTTGGCTGTGTGAACACAGCCTGAAGGGGGCTAGTGTGCCACAGCTAGCTGGGAGAGAGTCCAGGAAAATGTCTGGATCTGCCTAAGAGGCAAGACACCACTGTTTCAGGGTGCACAAGGAGAGGGGATTAATAAAGCACTGCCGAAACGAGCTCCAGAGATGGGCGCGAGCCGCGGCTATCAGCGCGGACCCCAGAAACAGGCATAAGATGCTAAGGCTGCTGCTGCAGCCACCAAGAATCCTGTGTGAAAGCACAAGCCACTGTCCACACTTCCCCTCCCGGGAGCTTTTGCAGCCCGCCATTGCCAGGGTCCCGAATTCCAGGGACAACTTCCGCAGGAGAACGCACGGCGCGCCTCAGGCTGGTGCAACATCACGCTGGCCTCTGCTGCAGCAGGCTCGCCCCACACTCCGTACCCCACCCTCCCCCCGGCCTGAGTGAGCCAGAGCCCCCGAAGCAGCTGCTCCTTTAACCCTGTACTGTCTGGGTGAAGAAAAGACGCCCTCAGGTGACCTACACGCAGAGGCGGGGCCAAATCCAAAGCTGAGCCCCAGGAGCTGTGTGAACAAAGAAGAAAAAGGGAAATCTATCCCAGCAGTGGAATACCTGAATAGACAATGAATCATCCCAAAATTGAGGCGGTGGACTTTCTGTGATTTTGTCTGTATAGCTTTGCTTATACCATTTGTCCTGTGGTTCTGTCTGTACGTCTTTTGTTTTTTTGCTTTTTAGTATAGTTTATAGGGCTTGTTATCATTGGTGGATTTCTTTTTTGGTTTGGTTGCTCTCTTCTTTCTTTCTTTCTTTTTTTAAATTACTTTTTAATTTTTTTTAATTTTTAATATTTTTTTATTTTAATAACTTTATTTTATTTATTTTTTACTTACTTTCTTTCTTTTTTTCTCCCTTTTGTTCTGAGCCGTGTGGCTGACAGGGTCTGGGTGCTCTGAAGGGTGTCAGGCCTGTGCCTCTGAGGCAGGAGAGCCAAGTTCAGGACATAGGTCCACGAGAGACACCCCCCCCCCCGGCACCACGTAATATCAAAAGGCGAAAGCTCTCCCAGAGATCTCCATCTAAACGCTAACACCCAGCTCCACTCAACGACCAGCAAGCTACAGTGCTGGAAACCCTATGCCAAACAACTAGCAAGAGAGGAACATAACTCCACCCATTAGCACACAGGCTGCCTAAAATCATAATAAGGTCACAGACACCCCAAAACACACCACAGGATGTGGTCCTGCCCACCTGAAAGACAAGATGCAGCCTCATCCACCAGAACACAGGCACCACTCCCATCCACCAGGAAGCCTACACAACCCACTGAACCTGCCTTAGCCATTGGGGGCAGACACCAAAAACAGCAGGAACTACGAACCTGCAGCCTGCAAAAAGGAGACCCCAAACACAGTAAGTTAAGCAAAATGAGAATACAGAGAAATACACAGCAGATGAAGGAACAAGGAAAAAACCCACCAGACCAAACAAATGAGGAGGAAATAGGCAGTCCACCTGAAAAAGAACTCAGAGTAATCATAGTAAACATGAGCCAAAAGCTTGGAAATAGAATGGAGAAAATACAATAAACGTTTAACAAGGACCTAGAAGAACTAAGGAGCAAACAAATAATGATGAAGAACACAATAAATGAAATTAAAAATTCTCTGTAAGGAATCAATAGCAGACTAACTGAGGCAGAAGAACAGAAAAGTGACCTGGAAGATAAAATAGTAGAAATAACTACTGCAGAGCAGAATAAAGAAAAAACAATAAAAAGAATTGAGGACAGTCTCAGAGACCTCTGGGACAACACTAAACACACCAACATTCGAATTATAGGGGTCGCAGAAGAAGAAGAGAAAAAGAAAGGGACTGAGAAAATATTTGAGGAGAATACAGTTGGAAACTTCCCTTATATGGGAAAGGAAATAGGCAATCAAGTCCAGGAAGCACAGACAGTGCCATACAGGAAATATCCAAGGAGAAACATGCCAAGACACATATTAATCAAACTATCAACAATTAAATACAAAGAAAAAATATTAAAAGCAGCAAGGGAAAACAACAAATAACATACAAGGGAATCCCCATAAGGTTAACAACTGACCTTTCCGCAGAAACTCTGCAAGCCAGAAGGGAGTGGCAAGACATATTCAAAGTGATGAAAGGGAAAAACCTACAACCAAGATAATTCTACCCAGCAAGGATCTCATTCAGATTTGACAGAGAAATTAAAACCTTTACAGACAAGCCAAGGCTAAGAGAATTCAGCACCACAAAACCAGCTTTACTACAAATGCTAAAGGAAATTCTCTAGATAGGAAACACAAGAGAAGGAAAAAAACCTCCAATAACAAACCCAAAAGAATTAAGAAAATGAGAATAGGAACATACATATCAATAACTATCTTAATGTAAATGAATTAAATGCTCCAACCAAAGGACATAGACTGGCTGAATGGACACAAAAACAAAACCCCTATATATGCTGTCTACAAAGGAACCACTTCAGACACATACTAGGGACACATACAGACTGAAAGTGAGGGGATGGAAAAAGATATTCCATGCAAATGGATATCAAAAGAAAGCTGGAATAGCAATTCTCATATCAGACAAAATAGACTTTAAGATAAAGACTATTACAAGAGACAAAGAAGGACACTACATAATGATCAAGGGATCGATCCAAGAAGAAGATATAACAATTATAAATATTTACGCACCTAAAATAGGGGCACCTCAATACATAAGGCAAATGCTAACAGCCATAGAAGGGGAAATCAACAGTAACACAATCATAGGAGGGGACTTTAACACCCCACTTTCACCAAAGGACAGATCATCCAAAATGAAAATAAATAAGGAAACACAAGCTTTAAATGACACATTAAACAAGATGGACTTAATTGATATTTATAGAACATTCCAGCCATAAAGAACAGAATACACTTTCTTCTCAAGTGCTCATGGAACATTCTCCAGGATAGATCATATATTGACTTGCAACAAGTCAAGCCCTGGTAAATGTAAGAAAATTAAAATCGTATCAAGTAACTATTCTGACCATAATGCTACAAGACTAGATATCAATTACAGGAAAAAAACTGTAAAAACTACAAAAACATGGAGGCTAAACAATATGTTACTAAATTACCAAGAGATCACTGAAGAAATCAAAAAACACCTAGAAACGAATGACAATGAAAACACGAGGACGCAAAACCTATGGGATGCTGCAAAAGCAGTTGTAAGAGGGCAGTTTATAGCAATACAAGCCTACCTCAAGAAGGAAGAAACAACTCAAATAAACAATCTAATAAAATCAGATCAGAAATAAATGAAAAACAAATGAAGGAAACGAGAGCAAAAATCAATAAAATTAAAAGCTGGTTCTTTGAGAAGATAAACAAAATTGATAAACCATTAGCCAGACTCATTAAGAAAAAAAGGAAGAAGACTCAAATCAATAGAATTAGAAATGAAAAAGGAGAAGCAACAACAGACACTGCAGAAATACAATGGATCATGAGAGATCACTACAAGCAACGCCATGCCAATAAAATGGACAACCTGGAAGAAACACACAAATTCTTAGAAATGCACAACCTTCTGAGACTGAACCAGGAAGAAATAGAAAATATAAAGACACCAATCAGAAGCACTGAAATAGAGACTGTGATTAAAAATCTTCCAACAAACAAAAGCCCAGGACCAGATGGTTTCTCAGGCGAGTTCTAGCAAACATTTAGAGAAGAGCTAACACCTATCCGTCTCAAACTCTTCCAAAATATAGCAGAGGGAGAAACATTCCCAAACTCATTCTACGAGGCCACCATCACCCTGATACCAAAACCAGACAAAGATGTCACAAAGAAAGAAAACTACAGACCAATATCACTGATGAACATAGATGCAAAAATCCTCAACAAAATACTAGCAAACAGGGGCTTCCCTGGTGGCACAGTGGTTGAGAGTCCGCCTGCCGATGTAGGGGACACGGGTTCGTGCCCCGGTCCGGGAAGGTCCCACATGCCGCGGAGTGGCTGGGCCCGTGAGCCATGGCCGCTGAGCCTGCGCGTCCAGAGCCTGTGCTCTGCAACGGGAGAGGCCACAACAGTGAGAGGCCCGCATACCTCACACACACAAAAAAATACTAGCAAACAGAATCCAACAGCACATTAAAAGGATCCTACACCATGATCAAGTGGGGTTTATCCCAGGAATGAAAGCATTCTTCAATATATGCAAATCAATCAATGTGATAAACCATATTAACAAATAGAAGGAGAAAAACCATATGATCATCTCAATAGATGCAGGAAAAGCTTTCCACAAAATTCAACACCCATTTACGATAAAAACCCTCCAGAAAGTAGGCATAGAGGGAACTTGCCTCAACATAATAAAGGCCATATATGACAAACCCACAGCCAACACCGTTTTCAATGGTGAAAAACTGAAACCATTTCCTCTAAGATGAGGAACAAGACAAGGTTGTTCACTCTCACCACTATTATTCAACATAGTTTTGCAAGTTCTAGCCACAGAAATCAGAGAAGAAAAAGAAATAAAAGGAATCCGAATTGGAAAAGAAGAAGTAAAGCTGTCACTGTTTGCAGATGACATGATACTATACATAGAGAATCCTAAAGATGCTACCAGAACATTACTAGAGCTAATCAATGAATTTGGTTATATAGCAGGATACAAAATAAATGAACAGAAATCTCTTGCATTCCTATACACGAATAATGAAAAATCTGAAACACAAATTAAGGAAACACTCCCATTTACCACTGTAACAAAAAGAATAAAATACCTAGGAATAAACCTACCTAAGGAGACAAAAGACCTTTATGCAGAAAACGGTAAGACACTGAGGAAAGAAATTAAACATGATACAAACAGATGGAGAGATATACCATGTTCTTGGATTGGAAGAATCAACATTGTGAAAATGACAATACTACCCACAGCAATCTACAGATTCAATGCAATACCTATCCAACTACCAACAGCATTTTTCACAGAATTAGAACAAAAAATTTCACAATTTGTATGGAAACACAAAGGACCCTGAATACCAAAAGCAACCTTGAGAAAGAAAAACAGAGCTAGAGGAATTACGCTCCCAGGCCTCAGACTATATTACAAAGGTACAGTAACCAAGGCAGTATGGTACTGGCACAAAGACAGAAATACACATCAATGGAACAGGATAGAAAGCCCAGAGAGAAACCCACGCACATATGGTCACCTTATTTTTCATAAAGGAGGCAAGAATAGACAATGGAGAAAAGACAGCCTCTTCAATAATGGTGCTGGGAAAACTGGACAGCTACATGTAAAAGAATGAAATTAGAACACTCCCTAACACCATACACAAAAATAAACTCAAAATGGATTAAAGACCTAAATGTAAGACCAGACGCTATAAAACTCTTAGAGGAAAACATAGGCAGAATACTCTATGACATAAATCACAGCAAGATCCTTTTTGACCCACCTCCTAGAGAAATGGAAATAAAAACAAAAATAAACAAATGGGACCTAATGAAACTTAAAAGCTTTTGCACAGCAAAGCAAACCATAAACAAGATGAAAAGACAATCCTGAGAATGGGAGAAAATATTTGCAAATGAAGAAACCGACAAAGGATTAATCTCAAAATACACAAGCAGCTCATGCAGCTCAACATCAAAAACATAAACAAGCCAATCCCAAAATGGGCAGAAGCCCTAAACAGACATTTCTCCAAAGAAAATATACAGATTGACAACAAACCCATGAAAGGATGTTCAACATCACTAATCATTAGAGAAATGCAAATCAAAAGTGCAATGAGGTATCACCTCACACCGGTCAGAATGGCCATGATCAAAAAAAATCTACAAACAATAAATGCTGGAGAGGGTGTGGAGAAAAGGGAACACTCTTGTACTGTTGGTGGGAATATAAATTGATACAGTCACTATGGAGAACCGTATGTCGGGTCCTTAAAAAACTAAAAATAGAACTACCATACGACCCAGCAATCCCACTGCTGGGCATATACCCTGAGAAAATCATCATTCAAAAAGAGACATGTACCAGAATGTTCTTTGAAGCTCTGTTTACAATAGCCAGGACATGGAAGCAGCCTAAGTGTCCAGCGACAGATGAATGGATAATGAAGATGTGGCACATATATACAATGGAATATTACTCAGCTGTAAAGAGAAACGAAATTGAGTTATTCATAGTGAGGTGGATTGACCTAGAGTCTGTCATACAAAGTGAAGTAAGTCAGAAAGAGAAAAACAAATCCCATATGCTAACACATATATATGGAATCTAAAAAAAAAAAGAAAGAAAGAAAGAAAGAAAAGATCATTCTGAAGAACCTAGGGGCAGGACAGGAATCAATACGCAGACATAGAGAATGGACTTGAGGACATAGGAAGGGGGAAGGGTAAGCTGGGACAAAGAGAGAGTGGCATGGACATATATACACTACCAAATGTAAAATAGACAGCTAGTGGGAAGTAGCCACAAAGCACAGGGAGATCAGCTCAGTGCTTTTGACCACCTAGAGGGGTGGGATAGGGAGGGTGGGAGGGAGATGCAAGAGGGAGGAGATGTGGGGATATATGTATATGTAGAGCTGATTCACTTTGTTATAAAGCAGAAACTAACACACCATTGTAAAGCAATTATACTCCAATAAAGATATTTTAAAATAATAATAATAAATAAATAAATAAAATGTGAATGACTGTTTTACATGTGATTCATCACAAAATCATAAAAGTGCAATTCTCCATTGTATATGTTTAAAAATATATTCATGATGCTGACTAAGGTCCTCATATGACTGTGGCTTTGGTCTTGAAACATGTAGAAATTTTTTCTTGAATTTCTATCAAACACAACTACCCAGCTGCCATTAACAAGTGATGTGCAAAGTCAGAGAGGGTCAACGCTTGTAGGATTTGGGAAAATTTTCTCCATTCTGTGAAGTGTCGAAGTCATTTATTGAACACCCACTAAGTGTAAAACAGGGCAGGACACTAAAATACTGAAAAAATGGACAACATATACTTTAAGTCTTCAAAGAGGTGATACTGACATTAAAATATGTGAAAATAACCAACAAAATGAAGAGTGCTACACTATCATTTTAGATAACAAATATGTGAGTTAAAATACATTTCTATGTGATCAAATATAAGCTGTTATTATTAAGGATTGACAACTATATTTGTATTGAGGAGAACTGTATTGAAGCAGCCTATGAACTTATTAATGGTTTATTGACTGATTGACTTATAGATCTTGGAAAGCAAAAATTTTTTTAAGGTCAAGTTGTAAAGGTAGGAAAGTAAAGACCATGTAGGATTTAAGATTGTGAAGAAGTTGAAAGACTTCCTAGGCAGATGAAATAGGGATATATTGGAATATAAGGAAAAGAACTTGCACTCCAGATAAGTGAATGCAGTTGGGTGAATGGATATTTGCTGTATGAAAGAAGTGGGGAGAACTACTGGAAGTGGATTTTGGTGGATTAGAGTATGAGTATCTTGAATGCCAAGCTAGGGGATTGAGAGTCCATCTGGCAGGCTGTTTTTGAAGGATGGCATGCCCAGGAAGCCAGGGCTGAGTAGTTCATTGCTAGTCCTAGTCAGGGACTCAATCATTCAGCCTGGTTGTCTAATTTTTCTACTGCAGGAAATTCATATGAAGAAAGGTTGGGTGGAAGACTGTGACGGGCTGAAGACCACTTATCCTTACCCTTACTACTAAAATCACTAAAATGCTAAACCTTTAATGGAACAGCCTTCTGGCTTGACTAGGAACACTACTTCACAAATAAAGGATGAAACCAAAAGGTTTATCAAACTCAGACCCAGAAGTGGGGAGAATGGTGGGATGGCTGCAAATAGTCAATCATTTAATACTGAATGGAGAATTAAGGACTCTAGAACTAACCTTTGGAGAAAAGTAAGAACAGAAAAGATAAGATTTGGAACACTCATTATTATTCCTGTTTTCATATAACAGGGTTTCTTGTCATCCAACTATTCGTTATCTACATCCTAATTTTAAGGTGTCTATAGATTCCAGCCCTTCTAAGTCAGCAAACTGCTCATCCTGTTTCAGAAAATTACTTACTGATGGATTCATAACATAAACATAATACCGTATAATAGAAATAAAATTCAAATCAACTTTAAAGTGAAATTCTGAATTTTAAAGATATAATATCCTGAAGCCATTGTAAATAATACCAGAGATCTGCTGGGTTAAACATACAAAGCCATTGATAAATGAGGATGTGTAGTTAACAATTTAAAAAAGAGATACAATAGAAGTAAAAGAAAAAACAATTGAGTATCAAATAATTAAGAGAAGGCCTTGGAAAACTGTTGAATTTTTACCAGAATTAGCCTGTTTGAGCTGCTAACATTGAACATGCAGTGAAGGACAGTTTACTGTCCCATAAGCCAGTTTTGCTGAAATAATCACTCGAAACAGAATGTAATTCTTTTTTTTAATTGTAGCACTTGTGCTTAATTAAAATTTAACCTAAATTTTACTGGCTATAAGAGAAAATATACTGGATTCGTTTATATAATAACATATTTTGACATAAATTTCAAATGAAAATTATTTTCAAATGTATTTTCAATTACTCTTCAGTCACTATTTACAGATGATTTTAAGTATATGGATTTTTTTTTTCATGTACAAATCATCCTTGAAAAATAAAGATTCTTTTACTTGAGTAGGACTTATCTTAATCCAGAGATCAGATCTAGGTCCAATAGACAAAATTTTAAAACTTAAAATTTTCTAATAGTAAAAGGCACTTAAAAAGTTAAAACCTCCTAACAGACCAGCATTCCAACTATAGAATCAGTTGATTTATGGGTAGTGAGCATTTTGTTATCAAAATACTCATCCACAGCTGAGTGAGCCTATAGCATGGATACATGGTAGATTTCTGTACCAGAAATTGGTTGAGCTTGTGTGTGGATCTCCTTCCAAATGCTAAGATTTCAAGGGCTTAACTGAGACCAGAACAACATTTTCCAAAGTTGCTAGAAACAAAGAGTCCTTTAAAATGTTCCACTGACAAAGGGTTGTAGAGCCAAATAAAGTTTAAAAACACTTCAGACAAAACTCTACTTAAGAGTGAAATTCACAGAGCACATTATAGCTCATTCCACATCTCAAAAGTCCTCCAGTCACGAAACATGTTTAAATTTACTGAACCCAGGATTTCTCAAGTTTATTTTACTACAAAATCCTTTTTCTTACTTTTTTTTTCTTTTTTGTTGACTTCACATTCACTAATGTCCCATGGGAGCATAGGTGATCGTCAAAATACTTAACAAACTTCAAGTGAAGGCACTAAACAATCAGAAGGCTGTCTGACTAATTAGAATGACCGTAAAACTAGTGTTCTTTGGATCACTATTTAGAGGAAAAATCTGGTTTAAAACTGAGATCCTCATTGATAATCTAATGCCATCAATCTGCAAAGTTGCCTTAATTAGTAGGGTTTTTTCTTTCTTTTTTTTGGTTACAGTTGCTGGACTTAAAATGTAGCTGATATAATGTAAACCATTTCAAAAAGGTCAAATGTATGATGTCACATGTTCTCTAGCATCAAATCCATTTCACTAAGTCTAAAATAATCTCTTTCAAGAGACGCAATATTTTTTTAACCCTGGAAGGTTCGGTTCTAACCTTAAAATAACTTAAAGACACTTTTCAAAACTAAACTAAAAATTGAAAAAATAAATAATAAGTAGAAAAAGGCAAGAGCTAAAGTAAGAGACATTTTCACTGGCCATTAAAAAAATTCTCTTCTTAAATCTGATTTTTAAAAATTAATAGAAAAGACTGGCAATTAACTTATTTTCCCTGGTGACTACTGCCTGTTTGGGGTGATACAAACATTTACCTAGATAACTGTGATTTAGGACTAATAAGAATTATATTTTTGGTCTCTGTCCCAGTTTCTGCCACAGAGTTTCTAAAACCCTTGGGATTTCCTATGTGACGAGATGATAATGGTGTCTTTTGTTATGTTAACAAGGTGATCTTCCAAAAGCACCTAAGGATGGGAGCAGGCAGCCTTGTGATTAGAGGTTGGAACTTTCAGTCCCACCCCCTTGCCCCCAGGGCAGGGAAGAGCCACCCAAGATTGAGCTCAATCGCCCATGGCCAATGAGTTATTCAGTCACACCTGTGTACTGAAGCCTCCATAAACCCCCAACGACAGGGTTCAGGGAGCTTCCCAGTTGGTGAGCACATGGAGATTTGGGGAGAGTGGGCTTCCATGCTTTCTCCCCATACCTCATCCTATACATGTTTTCTATCTGGCTGTTGCTGAGTTTTATCATTTTATAATACACCGGTTAATCTAGTTAATAGAATATTTCTGTGAGTTCTATGAGTCACTTGAGCAAATTAATTAAAGCTAAGAAGGGGTTCGTTGGAACCTCTGATCTGTGGTACAAGGGTCAGAAGCACAGGTGACAACATATACTTGGTGACTGGCACCTGAAGTGTGTGTGTGTGCATTCCTGCTGGACTGAGCCCTTAACATGTGAGATCTGATGCTATCTACAGGTAGATAGTGCCAGAATTGAGTTGAATTATAGGACACCCAGCCGTTTGAGCACTGCTATGCTCTCTCATTGGAAATGGGGTGCTCAGGACCACTTAATGCTTTCCAGGCTCTGGCTTCTGTGAATTCATGACAACAGCAACCTCTGAAACATACACATGTACCTTTGCCACAAAAAACTTCTGATAGACACATAAGAAATTAATAAAAGTTGCTAAGAAAAGGGGTAAGGGACCTAACGTTGGTTGGACGAGGGGCAAAAATATTCCAGAAGGAATTACTACTACTATTTATCTTTTGATAGTATGTGATTTTTAAATATGTGATCTCATTAGATTTTCCAAATACAAATAAACAAGATAATTATCATTTTTTTAAAAAAAGGCTGAAGAAAATGTAGTTTTATATACTTCAGAAAAAAGAAAATTGAGGGAGGATTTGATTATAGCGTTCAGTAGGCCAAGAAATGTGAATAAAGAAAGAATTACTATAAAGGGGCCAGAAAAATGATTTAGGAGACAAGACTTTAGGAGACACTTTCTGATAAGCAGAGCAGTAACTCTTGCCCATTTCCTTTGTTTTTGGCCACGAATGGTTAAAGGCTCCTGTGAGAGGGCTGCAAGGGGACGAGTGTCCACAACAAGTGGATAGCTTAGATCCTGATACCAGCTACTGGAAATTATCCAGGGCCCAGGAAAGAAGTACTGGTAAGCGGCAGTTGCCAGCACGGTGCTTGGTAGATGTAAATATTTGTGGGTCTGCTAAATTAACGGTAAGGCTATAATTCATAATATCTTGCACACAAACTAGATTGGTAAGTTTTCAGTGGGTGACTTTATTACCATTCCGAACTCAGTTAGATGGAACAGTACTCCTCAATGACTGAGAAATCAATCTTCCTCAATCTTCATGTATCACCATCTGCAAACATTGCTCTCTCTCACAGATTACCTGCCTTCAGCTATGGATGACACAGTGAGATGCATTTCATTCTCCTCTTCCTGGACACACAGAACAATGACCTTTTCTAACCTCCCTTGGAGCCAGGCAGAGGTCAAGTTTTTGCATTCTTGTTGAAAGGGTATGGGTCTACCACTTTCAGGCCCAGCCAGGAGATATTATGCATGATTGCCCATGTTCCCTTCTGCTGTCGTTTAGGTAGTCATGCATTTAAGACAACACCTCAAGGTGGAGGGGGCATGGGTTCCTGATTCACTACTTGAAAGCAATCTGCTAAGAATGAACCACCTAATTCACACTGGTCTCTGACAAGAGAAATAAACATTTATTAAGTTAAGACACTTGGCTTTCAGGAGTGTTTGTTAGACTACCTAACATCAACTACCTTGAGTAATTCATTGCTAAACTGGTACACTGGTAATAACCATGGACTAGTGATGAGTCTACTTAATTCCAATCCTCTCCATTTCTCATTGCTGATTTACTCTATACTCACCAGAAATTATTTTTCATAGGACTTCTTGATGACCATGTCAGTCTAGAATTATCCATAGTACCTCTATGTCTATCTCTTCCTCCAATTCAACTTCCCAGTAGGGGACCTGGCATTACCCCTCTGTGTAGATACAACCATGGAGGATCAGGTCCTAACGAGATCGTATCTAGAAGGGCCCTGTTCTGCAAGGTTTATGGTTTATTTTGCTATACCTTGGATTCATATGTTGGTTTAAAATAAAAAGTGACATGATTTTTGAAGGTTGAAGCTGAGTGGCTGAACCAAATTTCTATAATCAAGTTAACATATATTTTCCCCCTGAGTCTGTACTAGGTCATTTCTTAAAAATTATTTTTTCTATCCTATGAATCTATATGTTTACATAAGCATTAGCTATTATTCCCAACGTCTATGTTATGGACGGAAAATAGGATTCTTCTCGTGTCCCAACTCAAATCAAACAGTAAAGCATTGTTTACATTATACAAGGTTTACATTGCACAGGACTGTTTATATTCTACAAGCATCCTGAGGTCATGTCTAGACCCAATGGGAAAAAATGTCATAATAGATTAGTAAGGACTGTAATGAAGATGGAAGGGGAAGAAAGTGGTGGCATATGTGCTAGGCATTTATTTCCCCAACTGAGGTCATTTCCTTGTCATGTACAGTAAAAAATCACAATGTTACTGTAGTTGCTCATGTGCTGCAATCCACTGCCCACCCATCCACGCATCTAACATTTTTGAGGACTTAATCTGTGCCAAGGACTCTACTCTCTGCCTGAAAGGCAAGTGAAAAATACAACCCAGGTCTTTCCTGAAAGAGCACATAAAGGAAGACTCATCTCTGAATAGTGACACAAGATAATGGCTGAATGGGTGCTTTCTTTTATCGTGCACTTGCAGGATAGAAAGCAGAGAGAAAAATAGCTCCAAAGAGTTGGACAGTTATATTATCATTGATTTTCGAGTGACCACCAATTAAAGGGCATGCTTAGCAGCTAGAAATGAGGACCTCATTAGATGACTACAAGAGCCAGACACTTTCAAAACTTTCCCCTAAACTCTCAGTTCCATTTTCATTTCATGAAGAGACAGCTTGGGAAGTCGGAGGTCACGCTCTTGTATGTCCACAACAGGGATGATTTAAGGCACCGGTAAGCTCCTGCTGAGCTGCCACCTAAGGTCATACGACTGTGAATCATGGCGGGATATAATGACTTGGGCAACATTCTTTCCTGCAAATACGTACAAGATGGATGGTGAATAGTATTGAAGTATAATATATGGTGCCGATCATGAATTTATATTCCCTCAGAAATGGAGGAGAAACAATTAGCAAAGGGCATTCTTGACTTCGTTGAGCAGCGATGCCTCTCTGACTCCCGAGACACTCATTTTCAGCAGTCAGGCCACAAGGTGTGTCTTCAATTTCTGCAAAATCTAGTTCTAGCTAGATTTTGGGAACTAATGGGAACATGATCTTAATGGATGTCTCATGTTTCTCATGCAGTGTGGCTGTGGAAGTTTATGGGATGGAGTCAACAAAAAAGACAGGTCCTTTTTTACAGCATTCTTTATATCTGTTCAATCTTGTCACTACCATAGTGTCCTACTAAAAGGACGTTTCAGGGATTGTGTGAGGCCTGGTACAGTGTGTTTTTATAGTGAGAGTGGGTCAGCGGATGGAGAATCACATGAGAGAAAACGAGAGGATGAGGTGCTATTCCTGGCTCCGGCTTCACCTCAGAGAATGACCTTGGCAGAAGCACTTAACCTCACTTTGAATCTTTGAACCTCAGTTTTCTCATCTGTGAAATGAGGAAAGAACATCTGCCCCTTTGCTCCCTCTCAGGATTGTTGGAGGATTAAACAGATCAGGGCTATAACCTGAACTACGGTGAACCCATGAGGAAAAAAATTAGACATCGCTTAACTATATAATATTCTTTTTAATCATTACTAATTTCCAAAGGTGAAGAAAACCTTGTTAAAAAAATATGTAAGCTGATTGTTTTTCTGGAAACAAAATAAAGGCTCAACTAGCAACCCTGCATTAAAAAAGAGAACCTGAAATTCACATTCCAAATCTACTTCGAGACAGAAAGACCCCCAAATTCCTTCCAGTTTCCTAAGATTTTTCCACTATATTTTTTTTTCGTTATTGTCTTCTTCATAAAACGTTAGTTATATTTTGGGGTTTTGCTATTGCATAGTTTAGCATATATAAGGAAATCGTCTTTCCAATTCACAAATAAAAAAGGGAGTACAGGAGAGAAGAAGGAAGAGAGGGAAGGAGGAAGGAATAAACAGAGAACAAACCCACGTGGCTAAAAGAAACTGACCTGAGAAGACAAAACAATTCATAATTTAAAATACTATATAATACAAATGAAGTTGAAGATGTGTTTGCCCAGAAGAGGACTGACTGGAAGTAAACTGATATGATTTTCTGGATAACACCCTGTATTTCCCTGCTTTAGTGAAACAGTCAGTCATAGAAGAGCTCTATCTACAGGGAAATTATGAAAGAAATAATCTTCATTTCTCCATGATTCTTTAAAACCAAACTGGACTTTATTCCTTCTTATTTCTCTCTCAAACTCCACTCCTCGACATAGAAAATAGCATTCTGGAATGACTTAGAATTAGAGATCAGTCAATATTTCATGATTTTAAGGTTCTTCATTAGGAACAATGTGAATTCGAGCCCAATAATCCTAATCCTAGCTTTTTCTTTAGTTCTATAGTTCTATTAGGCCATGTTGTTAGAGCACTGTTTACACTTATTGCCAATAGTCTCTGGATTGGAGGTCAAACTGTTACTTACCTTCTTCAGCATACCCTTCAACGATTAAATGCCCCCAAGGACTTTTAAGAATCATTTTCATCTTGTAAATATTTTTTAATTGACATCTTAACTTTATAGTTGCTTCCCCTGTGAGGGAAAGAGACTAGGGTGATGGAGGGGTTTTGCTTCTTACTTTGTATTTTTTCAAGGACTTATTACTTTTTAAATTAAAATCAAGGAACCAGCACAAGAATGCTAGTAAGGTATAAGTGAGATGTAATGCTTGGTGTGCATAAGGGTTCAATAGTCCACTGTGAGAGTGCAGCCTGTTGAACAACCTCAGTGATAAGTGGGAACCACTTGTCCAAGACTATTTTATTTAAGATGCAATACTCATTTCTATCCCCTTCAATACATTTTAAGTACCCCAAGCTAGAATAATGGGGCTAGAGGTGCAAGAAGAATATTATACCAAACAGGGGCAATATAAAAAAACATTACAATCAAATTTTCCTTGTTAAAAATATAAGTCAAAAGCCTAAATACAATATTATTCCACAGAGTTTTAAGGTATATTAAAAACATTGTGATAGGATGTTTCAAAAATTATGGCACAATCCCCTTCTGACACCCTCATTCCTGAGTCACCACTTCAGCAGGACTGGGCTTTGGCATACTCAACCCACATGATGAGACAATAGCAAAAGAGCTTGATGGCTCAGTTGCCGAGGACTAGCCCACTAGGTTCTGAAGACAAGTGGACCAGGTGCTCCCACTGTCCATGCCAACCACCAAACCTGTGAGTGAGGCTGTCTCAGACCAGCTCTCACTCAGCTGATCCATCAGTTGACTAAAACTGCATGAAGGAGCCCAGATAAAACCAAAAGTAAAACACTACCCAGATGAATCCAGTCCCAAATTGCCAAGTAATTGCTATTTTAAGCCACTAAGTTTTTTGTTGTTGTTGTTTTGTTTTTTATATCTTTATTGGAGTATAATTTCTTTACAATGGTGTGTTAGTTTCTGCTTTATAACAAAGTGAATCAGTTATACATATACATATGTTCCCATATCTCTTCCCTCTTGTGTCTCCCTCCCTCCCACCCGCCCTATCCCACCCCTCTAGGTGGTCACAAAGCACCGAGCTGATCTCCCTAAGCCACTAAGTTTTGAGGTGGTTTGTAATACAGCAAAAGCTAATCTATACTATAATACGATTTGGTCAAGTGGGTTTATCCTTGAGAATGCAAGGTTGGTTCAGTATCAGCCAGTCAAATCATGTGATTCACTGTATTAGTTAAATAAAAGGAGAAAATCATATCATCATTCTTTTTAGATAGAAGAGATAAAAAGCATCCCATGAGGTTCAAACTCTATTGGGTAGGGTAAATTTTATAAAACTAGATCCAAATAATAACTATCTTTCCTTGATAAAGGCTATATACCAAAAATACATGGCACATGTATACACTAACAAAAATTATTATACTACTAATTTTTTTAAAAAATTAGCATTTCCTTTAAGGAGAGAATTGAGATAAAGATTTCTAACATTACTGGTCTATTGGAACTGACCTTTTTGGAGCTGTGTATTGAGAGAAATAGAAAGAGAGAGAAGGTTTAGAAGAATATAGATAAAAATGTCATATTTATAGATTGTTTTGATTATGTATTTCATTGGAAACACAGGAAAATCAATAAGCTATTAAATCTAAGAAAAGAGCTCAACATAGGGGCTGGAAAAAAATTAATGCACCAAAATCAATTGTGTTCCTCCATACCATCAATATCTAGATACAATACAAGATGAATTTACCATAGTAACAAAACCTATAGAGAGTATGGGGTTTCACCTAATAAATTATGCAGAAAATCTTCATAATGAAAACTTTATTAGAGGACACATGAGTAAAAGAAATATATATCACAGGTATGGATGAGATGACTTACTATAATAATATAAATGTCCTTGTATTAATCTATAAAATTAAATGCAACTGTAATACAAGGCCAAGCTCTTTTTTTTGAGGGACAGCATAAAAAAGTGATTCTAAAATGTATCTGGGGGACTTCCCTGGTGGTGCAGTGGTTGAGAATCTGCCTGCCAATGGAGGGAACATGGGTTCAATCCCTGGTCCAGGAAGATCCCACATGCCACGGAGCAACTAAGCTGGTGCAACACAACTGCTGAGCCTGCACTCTAGAGCCCACGAGCCACAACTACTGAAGCCCACGAGCCTGGAGCCTGTGCTCCGCAACGAGGGAAGCCACTGCAATGAGAAGCCTGTGCACCACAACAAAGAGTAGCCTCCTGCCCCACCCCTCGCTGCAACTAGACAAAGCTCACACGCAGCAATGAAGACGCAACGCAGCCAAAAAAAAAAAAAAAGAAAGAAAAAAAAGAGTAGATTGCTCTATCTCCTATAAAGACATTAAAATAAAATAAAATGTATCTGGAAGAATAAAGTTCTCCATACAGCTAAGGTAGTTTTGAAAAATAAGCTCAAAATGGAGAATGTGCCCTACACATTAAGATATATTGGGAAGTCATGATAGATAAGAACTGTGTGATGCCCTTGGAAGAAACAGCAAACAAGAAAACAAATCAAACAGGTGGCCTAGAAATAGAGCTATATACAGAGAGGAAGTCGGCACATGAAAGAGATGGAATCATAGTCCAATGGAGGAAGTTGAATTACAGCTTTTGGGGAAACAGTCTCATTTTCAAAAGAGATATGAGACTGGATCTTAACCTAGTGATATCACTTATGTTGTACCCAGTCCTATATAGCTCACCTAATCTTCACAAAAAAATCCACAAGGCATAAACTATTATCCTCATTTTACACGTGGAAAAACTGAGGTATGAGAGATAAAATGACTAGCCTAAGAAGTACATGGTGGAGCTGGAACTTAAACCCCACAGAAATCATTCTATTAACCATTATGTTATATAATTCCACCTAATGTACAAAACTAAAATACAATAGTTTTAATATCTAAATGTGAAAAATAAAATCTAGAGAGAACAAAAGAAATTGCACGGGAATATATTTGTGATTTCAGGCTAAGAGATGAAATAGATCTTTGAAAAATAAAGAAACATACATTGATTGTATGAGGCAAAAGTGATGAATTTAACTATATTAAAATTATAAATTTATTAATATAAAAAATCTGATTTAAAAAAATGGGCAGAAGAGCTGAATAGACATTTTTCCAGAGAAAACATACAGATGGCCAACAGGCACATGAAAAGATGCTCAACATCACTAGCCATCAGGGAAATGCAAATCAAAACAACAATGAGAGATCACCTCACACATGTCAGAATGGCTATCATAAAAAAGAACAAAACGAACAAGCCTTGGCGAGGATGTGGAGAAAAGGGAACCCTGGTACACTGTTGGTGGGAATGTTAACTGATGTAGCCACTAGAGGGGTGGGATAGGGAGGGTGCGAGGGAGACACAAGAGGAAGAAGATATGGGGACATATGTATATGTATAGCTGACTCACTTTGTTATAAAGCAGAAACTAACACACCATTGTAAAGCAACTATACTCCAATAAAGATGTTAATAAAAACAAAAACAGAACAACCATATAATCCAGTAATTCCACTCCTGGGTATATATCTGAAGAAAACAGAAACACTGATTTGAAAAGATGCATGCACCCACATCCAGTGTTTATAACAGCATTGTTTACAATAGCCAAGATATGGAAGCAACCTAAGTGTCCATCAACAGATGAACGAACAAAGAATACGTGCCATATATACACAATGCAACACTGCTCAGCCATAAAAAATGATTAAATTGTGCCATTTGCAACAACATAGATGGACCTGGAGGGTATTATGCTTAGTGAAATAAGTCAGACGAAGACAAATACTGTAATGATATCACTTATAAGTAGAATCTAAAAAATAAGACAAATGAATGAATACAACAAAACAGAAACAGATTCACAGATATAGAAAACAATCTAGTGGTTACCAGTGGGGAGAGGGAAGCGAGAGGGACAAGATACAGACTGGGAATTAGGAAGTGCAGACAACTATGTATAAAATAAATGAGATACAAGGATATATTGTAGGCCATGGGGAATATAGCCAATATTTTATAATAACTTTCAATGGAGCCTAATCTATAAGAATATTGAATCACCATGTTGTACACCTGAAATTAACATAATACTGTAAATCAATTATACTTTAATAAAAAATTAGAATTTTATGTACAATAAAGGATACCAAAGTCAGACTGAAAAACAGTTGATGGGTAGAAGACATGTACATTATCTAAAACCCAATAAAGGACTCAACATCTGAATACAAAAACTTCTACATCTCTAAAGACACAGAATACTCAATAGAAAAATGAGCGAAGGTCATGATAGGCAATTCACAGAATGGAAAACATGAATAGCAAGAAAGTATATGAAGACCTAACTTTTCTAGAATCAGAGCAATGCAGAATTAAAACACCTTACTTCATATGAATCCACACATGCCAAATTTCCAGAAGTTAAAATGCAAATTATGCCGTGGAGCAACTACGCTTGTGCATCACAACTACTGAGCCTGCGCTCTAGAGCCTGGGAGCCACAACTACTGAGCCCGCGCGCCTAGAGCCTGTGCTCCGCAACAAGAGAAGCCACTGCAATGAGAAGCCTGCTCACCGCAACGAAGAGTAGACCCCGCTTGCTGCAACTAGAGAGAGGCTGAGTGTAGCAACGAAGACCCAATGCAGCCAAAAATAAATAAATAAATTTTTTAAAATGCAGATTAACAGCATGTGGTGACAAAGGATATGGCAAGAGAGAAATTCCAAGTATTGCTGGTGAGGGGAAAATGGTACAGCTATTCTGGGGAGGAATCTGTGAAATAAGGCATATATATGACTTCTACCTCAGCCATTCCACGGCTGCACTGTTACTCTGCACTGTTACTCAACGGGACATGTGGAAAGAGTGTATTAATGCTTTATGGTGGACATAAAGTGTTGAAAATAGCCTAAGTATGTATCACCAGGGTAATGGATAAGCAAAACATGGTATTAACATATGGTGGAATATTAGACAGTGGCCAGAAGCAATAATTTCTATGGAGCAACACAGACAAATTTTAAAACAATAATTTTGTGTAGAAAAAAATAAAAGAATAGGATGTGATTTTTAGTCGATACTACTTTTGCAAAAATTAGAAAATACAAAACAATTCGGTATTTCAAATATATACACATGTTTAAAATAACTATGAAAGGTGAGTTGGGAAATTACATATTAAATGGCTCAAATGGTGCTATACAGGGGAAAATAAAGGAAATAAATCTGGCAGAGGAACGTCGGGGCCAAAACCAATCTTAAAAGTATTAGAAAATAGAGTGACCGTACACACTGATGGTAGAGTAACATGAACTGAGGCGTATGGTCCCTTTTGAGTAAATGCCTTAAATACAAACTAAAAATATAATGTCGTAAGATTTACAAGCACTATAAAAATATTTAGCATTATTGCAGTAGATAGTAGAAATATATAACCTTTCAACTTAAATAAAAACAAGACTGATGAAATACCATCTTTGTTCCCATGTCACCCATGCTAAGGAAGAAATAATAAATCAGCTTTTAAGATAGAATTTTTTACAATGAGAGATAAAAAACAAACAAAAAGAAACCCTAACTGTTTATCCCATGAAGGGAGAAAAAAACAATTTGAAAAGTCAGAGTAGAACTCTCTGAGGACAATATTTAACATCAATTTTTGTAAAACAATTTTAAGAAGCTGGTTTTGAATTGTTTATAGAGTTTCTAATTAGCATGCTGAGGAAATACAGGGTCCATCTTAATCCAGAAGCAAATAAAAAGTTCTGACTCTTAAAATTCTAGGCTCTAGAGTAGGTGCGTGCGGGTGTGCTGGTGTGTATGTGTGTGTGTGTGTGCACATCTGCTGTGTGTTTTCAATAAACTCAAGAGTACATAAGCGTGTATGTTATTACATTGTAACAATTCTTGAGCAAGTCTAACTGAAGGTCAGTAGCAAACAAGTAGATGCCGCTTGGGTGGCCCCCCAAACTCTCAGGTAATGCGCAGATCTGGCTTGGCAATCATGTTCTGCTTTTAGACATAATGCAGTTTTATGTTCTTGTTAGCATTGAAAGACTAACTTGAATATTCTGCAACTGATGAAATGGACAACAGAGCAGTAACCTAGAGTTTACAAGTATTTGGGGCAGTAAAACTTTAGTTCTAGATTTAACTTGGATTTTAGTCCTAATTTAACTTGGATTTTCTACAACGCATTTTTTTCCTATAAACTGGAGGTATATACCACCATAATCCTAAAAAACCTGTGACTTTGGGCTTCTGGGGTCTAAGCCTTCTCTCTAAGTGACTGAAAGGTACAACTGGATATTAGACCTGTCTAAAAATTGTCCTTTTCTGTCCTCACATACAAGGGTTCAGCTTGATTTTTGGATAGCTGTCATTAAAAAAAAAAAAAAAAGTGCAAAGAGCTAATGCCTTTTGCTACAAGACAAAACAATTTCTCCTGGACATGCAGTAATAGGAGGCAATGCCATGTGTTGGAAGCATGCACATATTTTACGATAGATATTAATCTGGAGGTTAACAGCTAGATGCTCTGGTTGAAGTAGTTTATTTCAAACATACATATAATGTTAACCCACTTTGTAACAAAGTCTTCAACATTTCATATGCAAATTCGTTTTTCTTTCTAGTTTAAGCCCAAGGAAATCCCTATAAATCTTGTCTCTAAAGAGAAAATATAAAGAATTCATAAGATTAAAGAATTCTTATCAATTGTATAAAAAACTAGAGCTGTACTAACTAGACAAAAATGTAGACGTCTAAGAGAACGTCCAACAAATAGAAAAGTAGAGGACTGCACTGAGATTGCAATCCTGAGAAAAATACATTATTTCTAAATGAAAAAGTAAAAGGAGATAGTATAAATTAAAGCCAGAAGAAAAATTTTAAACCTACAAAAATACGAGTCAGTACAAAGTTAAAAACCCATTAATTTTACTATATACCCAAAAGATTCACAAAAGATCTCATGAATATCACAAACTAAAATAAAACAAACAAAAGCCAGAAATATTGTTTTCCCCAAATTGTACTACTACCTGCTTATTGCTTCAGTGGTAAGAAGAAAAATTATCTTCAAATAGTTAAATTGTATACCTACTTATATTTTAACTCTTAGGTGGATCTTGCTATATAATATATAAGATCTTTAAAGAAAACTTGTTGATTGTTTATTTTGGCATCTCTTAGGAAATTCCTATTTAATAAGATAAATCTCCTTAGATAACTCTTAAATAAAAATAGATGCAAATATAGTATGTTTCATATCATTCATTTTAGACCTCTAAGAGTTGGAAAAGCTCAACCTGGAGAAGAAACTAGTTTTATTGAGGGAAAAAACTACTTTCCAGTTTAGAAGAGGAGGGATTATCCCATTTCTGTAGAGGAAGCAATCAGGAAGATACAAAAAGAATGATCCTTGCCTAGTGCTAAGGCCAGAACTACTGTGAATATTGTACCAGATCTTGTAAAAACAGCCACTGTGCTGGCACTCACAGGCCTGGGTCATGGTGTGTTCAACGATAAAACTTTGTTCCAAAGGATGGAACTCCTTTGGGCCAAAAAGCTTTCACCTGCATTATTCCATTAACCTCACTGTTTTGTTATGGGAAGTGTGTTTATTTTTTGAAATGACATTGAAATATATCCTTAAAAGAACACTTTAGGTCTCAACAAGATCCTCTGCTCTTTCAGCCAACACATTACCTTTTAGAAATCAACAGTCTACTTCTTTCTTTAAATCGTCACATTTCAAAGCTGTAGCAGCTAATAAATGTTAATATAATTTTTCCAAAACTGCAATCTCCCTAAATTTCTATGCTGTCTTCTTTATCCTGTCTTTTCAAGGTAAAGGTATCTTTCCAGTTTTCTTAGCATTATCAGGATTATGGATTTTGTTCATTGTTAAAGTTCATTATTTATGGACATAAGTTAATGTAAATGCAAAAATATCTCGTATTATTCACAAGCTGGCTGACTTAAATCACTCACTCTTAAAGCAACTTCACTGCTCTCCAATCTGTTCAAATGCACGGAAATATAAATTCAGGGTGATGTGGCTTTTCTGCAATGCTTTCTTTTCAGGCTGCAGTCTACATGACAGCGTTATACCTTATCCTTGCTGCGGTTGTTGTTCAATCTATAAAATCTCTCTTGAAGACCCCCAAAACAGCTTGTAATTTAAACTTTTACTCTTGGTGACTCACTGTTTTCAAATTGCCATCTCTGACCATATCCCCCTTCCAGGGGAATTTATGCAGACGCTTAACCCATAATTGCTTTACTCTTTACCTCTATTTCTGGGTTCTTAAATTAACTGTTACATCAGTGTTCTTCATTACTCAAATTATTTTTTCTTAAGAACTTCTCCTGGAAGTAAGTTCATGCTATTTTTGACAAGCAAACATTTGACTTCTGAAGGAATTCTTATGGAAATGGGTTTATATCCCAAATGCACCACCAAAAATCTTTGTGACCTTGCATAAACGTCCCATACCATTTCAGGTGCTATCTTGGCTTGACTCCAAAGTGAACTGATCAAAACTATGAGCATCTAGCTGTTATGTACTTTTGTCTCAGTTTGGTCAATGAAACTCTCAAAAATCCATCAGATTTTCATTATCTTTATCATTAGCCTGTTTGTGTAAAATAAGTTACCATTTATGGAGCCAGTGTTCTCCTTTATTCCGGCATCCAATCATTGTAAATATTTCTCATGGACACATTCTTAGAAGGCCTATGAATAACCTGGCCTCTTACTGATTCTCCCTTTTGGAGTCTTACTAGCCAGACTTCCCCAATAACTTTCAGAGAGAGTTTTCCCCCTTTCCGGGTCTTCTTTTTGACTTCTATACGCCATAGAACTTTCAGAAGTCATCACACCAATACTAATATTACCACATACCCTCCAAAAAGCTCCAAGCTGTTTATGCCTATTCATTAAGTTAATACTTTATCAAAACTTGTCCAATTGAGTAGTTTTAGCACAGATATTTTACACGTTTTAGCACAGACATGCTCTGTTTAAGGCTGACAGATCCATTAGGAATTAACTTTCTGGTACATTTTCCCTCTGACATTTTCCTCACAACTGCGTTTCCTCATAAGTGAGCCATCAGTTATCACTTGCCTATAGAAAGGCAGATAAGAGAAAAGAAAGCTAAGTGAGAAAAGATATGTAAATAGACTAGCACAATATTGGACACATAATAAGTATTCAATAAATGATAGCAAGTATTCTTACCCTTATCCTCACATTAGTTTATATGTATTAAAAACAGATTACTGGACTCAACCCTTACTTCCATTTCTCATTAGATCCTCACAGAAACCTTGGAGGAAGTGAGGTTTTATCCCCATTTTACAGGTTGGGAGACTGCAGCCTAGAGGGCTTAAGTACCTTAACTGAAGTCATATAGTCAAGAAATAAGCCTATATTTGTCACAATCACTTGCCCATGCTTTGACGTGACACCACCACCCATCATTTACCCAGCTTCACCAAGGTACTACTAAATTTTTTACTCTTATTCTCCTCTCTTTGCTTCATACTGCCATTGCCACCAACCCAGTCAAATTCACTTTTAATTTTCCAATGTTAGTGAAGGGAGTAGAAGGTGGAAATTGAAGTTAAAGGAGGAAACTTTAATATTATTCAAGGATGACTTCATCTTAACTTCCAGCCTTAGTCTACCCATTCTCTGCTCCAGTCACATGCAGAGTATTTGCTATCTCTTCCATAAGTCTTGACTTTTCTTGTCTTTATGCCACTTTTCTTTTCTCCATTTGCAATGAATCTCCCTTTCCTTTGGTTCGTCACCATTTCTTACTCTATACTCTCCATTAAAATTCAAATCTACCTTTAAAGCCCAACTCATATACCAGTGCTGTCCTGCAGTCTCCTGGATCTGCCAAGTCAGAACTAACCACTTGCTCCTCCGTGCTCCTGCAATGGCAATGATGTCAGAAGGGCGAGTGATTTTACAGCTCGCTCACCACCTGCGGGAAATATGTCCTATTTGCCCTTCCACATCGTTTCTCCACTCAACTCTATATGGATGGCTTGCATGGCCTGTCTTAGTAAGTGTCCTTGCTCTGGCTTCTGTTTGGCTCACCAATGAAGAGAACCAATAGAAGATTGTAGGGAATGAAGGAGGGGAGTGAAGTTAGGGTATTAATTCTTGCCAAATTGCTGGGAGTTGGCTGCATCCCCCAACTAACGTATAGTGCTTCTCTGTGGGGCATCACAGCATCTTTGGGGAGGACTCTCTCTCCAGCAAGGCTTCCTTTCTCTTTCATCTCCTGTAAAGTAGCCACACTTTTACTGAACACAGGGCACTACACTATCTCTTGATTCTCTACATTGGGCTCAATTTATCCTTATTGATGTACCCCTGATTTCCTGCTGAGACCCTGTCTGATGAACTTTGTAATATGCTCTTCTAAGCTGTTAATTTTACAAACCACATTATTACACTTATGAGAAGAATGTCTTCAGGATGTGTCAGTAAGCTCTGACTGATGATAATGGTAAACAGCTAGAATCTATGGAACATAAAGCATGCTTTGGTTACTCTCTTGAGTACACCGTGTGCATTATTCTAATTAATTTAAATCACTATTAGCTAAGCAAGGCACACAGATGCTAAGAGGTTCCCAGAAGTAACTTGCTCATGGTCACTCCAGTGTCTCAGTAGTGTTTAGGACTCAGATCTGTCCAAAGCCTAAACCTTAAGTTCTAGGTCTAAGCAGTGGGTCTCAAACTTGAGTATGCATCAGCATCACCAAGAGAGCTTGCTGAAACAGGTAGTGGGCCCCACCCCCAGAGTCTCCGAGTCTGTAGGTCTGGAGCAGGGCCCAAGACTTTCACTTCTAAAAATTCCTACGTGCAGCTGATGTGCTGGTCTGGGTACCAGACTTTGAGAACCACTAGTCCAGGCATTTTAGGTCCAGAATTTCAGGTGTTAGAATAATTTTCTGGTGATAAATTGTCGGAAAAAAAAAAAGCACTGCATTTTCCTGTTTGTAAGGAGGTAATACATTCAATCTTAAAGAGTCAATAATGGGGCTAAGTATTTAAGAAAGAAGAGTTATTCTCCAGGAAGATGGGAGGAGATGGACATTCTAAGGACAGGAATGCCCTTTCAGGAAACTTGCAAAGGGAACAGAAAAATAACATAGTAAGATTCTGCTATCCAGTGTTCACAGAACATGAGTAGGATACTCTTGACTGTAAAATGGGAAGCCAACTTTTGTTGACCATATACATACCTTATTCAGTACAAATGTTTATTAAGAATCTCCAAAAGCTAGACACTAGGCATCAGGGCTACACTGATAGAGCAGATAAAGTGCCTGGCCTCAGGGAGCTTGTGCTTCAGATGATGTCCATCCGCTAGATAGACTGAATGATGGATACTATGTTGGGTTCACACTTCGTCTCAAGAAAAAAATATATCCATAGACGTGATCCAGGAGTCAAATGGCAAAAGACCTAGCCTCAAAGTGAGTGTTAATTTCATTAAATGGTAGGTAAAAATTAT
This sequence comes from Tursiops truncatus, assembly GCF_011762595.2. Classification (NCBI taxonomy): domain Eukaryota; kingdom Metazoa; phylum Chordata; class Mammalia; order Artiodactyla; family Delphinidae; genus Tursiops; species Tursiops truncatus. Next base: position 26,250,458 of record NC_047047.1, read on the forward strand.
TTTATATGCCGAGATAGGCCCTGCTTAAAAGACACACTATTCCTCCAAACGAATTATACAAGCCAGCTTATGAACCTGTGACTTTTTCTAGGAGAAATGTTGCCTTCTTTCCCAAGAAGGGAGTGGTAGTGGTCGGGGTGGAAATAGTTTCATCATCAGAGGCACAGTCTCACTACTACTGCTCAGCTCCAATTCGCAACCTTCTGAATGGTTTCCAGACTAAGTCATTTAGCAAAGTGACGAAGAAAAAATGGCCCATTAATCTTATGATGCGTGTTATAACTTAACTCTGGGTTTAGCATAGGAAAAATATTATTTGCATTGATTAGAAATATGCTTTATGGCTGCATATATTATTCACTCTGAACATTCTAAAATTATTAGCTGGGTTGACATGATGAACTGCACAGGAGTACTTCTAGATGACATCTCAATGTCATCTGTTACTCACATCATATAGGTCTACGAATCAATATGTATTTTACTCAATATGAGATCTTATTCCAAACACCAAAATATGCCTGTTTTTATTCGATGGTTATCATCATGAAACTACCAGCTAAACATCATTTAGAAAATTCAAAGCAAGTAAATTACTGTATTAACTGTCCAACTATGATTATGACTTTCCTCCACTTATAGCTGAACCTAATATAATGATCTGGTCAGTCTGACTAGGAGGATTTATTCATTAATTTACTCAAATGTTCTGAGGTATATTTTGAAGGACTTAAATTATGGTCTGCTTTGTAGGATCCAACAGTAAGGGTGCAGGTTTATCTCCTACAAGCTCTGTGACCTTGCCCAAGTGACTTAGCATCTCTGAGCCTCACTTTCCTAATTTGTAAAATGGAAACAATAATAGAACCCAAGTTGTAAAGCTGAAGGAAAAAAAAGTAATATGGTAATGTGTTTTGGCACAAAAGAGCAGTTACGCTGATGGTCATTATTTGTGAATACTGTTGCTAAGATTATTGAAAACCTGTTGTGTGTTAGGTGCTGTTCAAGGACTAGAATTTTAAGACTGTTCTTCACCTTTATCCCAGTTTTACCTGCAAAGTTCTGCCATGCACTGGAAAAACATACTGGTATTTCTAGGGAAGGGGACCACTCAGGTGACATTTTTGTTTCACCAGGTATATAAAGTATACAAAGGTTATAGTGTATCTTTTAAGTCCTTTGGACGTCTAGTTACCTTTCACTAGAATGATTCTAGTAGATCCTGATAGATACCTGAGACAAGGTCAGGTCAGTGATGTTGGTACCTTTTCGGGCTTAAGAGCATAGGGCAGAAACACAGGAAGAGAGGTCTTCCTTTTCCACTCCTGTTACTAAGAACCCTCTCGAATAATGACAATCTGAAACAGATCACTACATTGTTGCATGTTGTAGAATCAAAGCAGTGTACAAAGCAAAGAGCACTGGCCTCCATTATACTTGCATTTCACTCGAGATTCACTTTTCTAGACCGTGGAGAAAGCAGATGTTCCAACACTTTCCAGGTACTGGAATATTACAATCTGGCAATCTCCACCACTGCATGTTTGATCACACTATTCCCTGCAAATGGAATGCTGTTCCATCAAGGTCAGATTGACCAGTGCAGATACCTGATTTTATCGTACGGTCAGAACCAAATTAACTTACTGAAATTCTGCCCAGCTCAGGGTCTACCTTCTCTGTGAAACCTCCTGTGAGATCCCAAGTTACAAACAACTCTGTCTTCTTCAGAAGACAGTGTATACTATATAAATAGTAATTTACATACAAATATATGTATATGTGTGTGTATTTCTTTGTTACATTAAGTTACAGCTCCTGTGGTCTCTCTTCTTAACTAAACTGGACGCCCTTATCATCACAGTGGCCATGTACATCATTGTATCCTCCAAAAAAATCCAGATAATAATATCATGGATTCGGTATATAGTTGTTTAATAGAAAACAATTAACTAACCACTGCAGAATACTAGTGTCTCTCAAGGTGTGTTCAGTGGATCATAAATCCTATGAGACAGTCCATGAAGGAAAAGATTTCAAATAAATTTGGGATCTGTTGTCCACTACATCTCCTTATCAGAGACTCATAATTCACAAGACTCGTAAAAAGCTCTGTAGCAAAGAAACTGTTTGACCCAGTATTTCTCTTACAAGAGTATCAGTTCTGGAAGTCAAGGACATTTTCCACCTCTAATACAACATCTCTACTGCCTAGTAGAGTGCCTGGCACTTAGTAGACACCTAATAAATACTTGAATAAGTTTCAACATACATTCCCCTTTTAAGCTATAGAAGAAAAACACAGTATATAGTAGATTTTGATTTACTTGGGGAGAATAATAATATGAATAGATAAATTTACACAAATCATTTTGAAGTATATATATTTGATAATACTTTTTTCCACAAATCTACACAATTGCACATTTAGTGGTGATAGTAAATGAACTACATTTGCTTCTGAAAACTTGCTAAGAAGGATGGCTACTAAAAACTACAACTTGAACCCAAAACAATTGATTTAGTTCATTGGTCCCCACTCCTTAGCAGTTTTAATATAGAAGAAAATAGACGCATATATTTCTTTTCTGCCATAATATGACATCATATAAGGAATGTGATTTTATTCGCTAGAAATAAGATTTGCTTTTGTTATTTTAGTACATTTGATCACATAAGAATAATTCTAGATTTTTTCCCCTCCTGTGACTCTCATAGCATCCCCATCTAAAATAGACTTTGGAGATTTAGATCAAATGTCTTATCAATTGTCCTAGACTGCTTACTATGTGCTTTCACTATAGATTTTAATGTCAATAGAGAAAGGAGAAGGAAAAGTCAGAGGGAAATGAAACAGGTGTATGCAACACCCCTCTCTACTACTGACATTTCTCAGAATTCTGGGGGAAGTTGCATCTATAAGTGGAAAGTTTTTCACCATGGAACTCACGGTGGTTCAACTTCTCATGAAGAATTTTTGTTTCACTACTGAAGAAAAATATGTTTGATTTTACCATAACTGAAAAGTTCTCCTGTTTCTACTTCTGAGGTTTGCCCTCAAGACTACTGTTTACCTAATGGAAGGGACTCCTATGCATGGAGGAAAAAGTGCACCATTTGAAGGAAAAGCTAAAGGAGTGATATTCAGGTAGCTCCTCATTCCACCAATGAAAACATACACATAGATTTTCCACTTTACACCTCATTTTCCACCTTATTTTCATGATTTTGAAATGAATATGTAGGGTCTGATGAGTTTGTCAATAGTCTATAATTATTAGTGTTATTCAAATAGAATACAAATGATAAGCCATATGTAAAAATGCTGTGTGAATAAACTGCTATACCCCAAATAATACAAATGAGTGAATGGCAGTAAATGCTAAGAGGGATTAACAACATAAAGGATATTAAAAAAATGATGACCGTATTTCATATTTATGTGTCTTTTTCTCTCTCACTCTTTTTTTTTTTTTTTTTTTTTTTGTGGTCCGCGGGCCTCTCACTGTTGTGGCCTCTCCCGTTGCGGAGCACAGGCTCCGGACGCGCAAGCTCAGTGGCCATGGCTCACGGGCCCAGCCGCTCCGCGGCATGTGGGATCTTCGCGGAACGGGGCACGAACCCGCGTCCCCTGCATCGGCAGGCAGAACACTCAACCACTGCGCCACCAGGGAAGCCCTTCTCTCTCACTCTTACTCAACTCCTAAATAACTAAGAGGATATGCTCACAAATGGTAAGCATGTTTTGGATGTTCGATGTGTGTTTGTGGGAAAGAACAAAAAAAAAAACTGCCTCAATTAGGTCAAATATCATACAAGAGATGAATGAGATTAGAGATGGGATTGGGATTTGTGTTAGTTACTCAATAGCTAACCAGTCACAGATATGACAGTGTAGTGCAATATGCAAATATACTTTTAAACAACTTCTCTTAAGTTATCTACTGTCTGTAAAGACAATCACACTCAACTGCTCTGCACTTAACCCCAGAGCTTCTGAGTTAGAATCTGTTAGAAATAGGTGCAGGTTTCATTGCTTTGGCAACATTTACATGGCTCTGCATCAGGCAATACAACTGCTAAGGTCACACTCTGGGAATTCAGGAAAGGCTAGTGTCCAGTTCTGGTCGTTCTACCACCCAACTGTGTTCTAGGGTAAATTCCTGATGAAAAAAAAAAAGAAAAAGAAAAACCCTGAAGACGCTGCAACAGTATTTCCTACTTCACAGGGTCATCATGGGGATAAAAGGTCATTAGGATAAAGTGCCTCTCAACCAGGAAACACTGATAAATGCTACTGATGCTACCATCATCATCATCACGACCGATCAAGAACATATTGCCACATGGAAATTCAACATTCCCTGGGCCATTCACAACTTTCCTTTAAAGGACTCATATTCTATGTGGGGTCTTAACACCTTCAAATAACAGAAAATACAAGTCTTTACGCCTTTTTTTCTGTAGCTAATTTTGGCATCTTTCACCTCTGTCCACTTAAGTGTTGGTTTAGCATATTCTTGTCACACAAAGAAGCTACTTCCCAAAGAGAGGAACAATGTGTCAAGTGACAAAGACATTGAGTGAAGTCTTTCACATCCTAGATTGTCCACGGTACAGCTCAGCTGGTCTCTGGGTCGGAAGGCCTGGGTCTACTTTGCTCGTCTGTTACAGGCGAAGGGACATGGTCCTTAGCATGTGGTCTGTGAAACAGAGGCAGCTGAGGGTAGAATTATAACACAAGCAGAACTGGCTTCAATTCTTCCTTCTTAGGTCTTTTTCTTCTTGTTCACCTGTTCAAGGACCTTGCCTGCCCTCTGTCCCTGCCAGGACGATGTTACATCTGCCTGGATAAGTAGGTCACCATTGTATATCAGGAAAGGTCTTATTTGTAATCATCAGGAACCAGATATGGCTAATTTGAGCAGAAAAGGAAACTTTTGGAAGTTTATGGTTAGGTCTCAGTAACTAGAAGCAGACTAAACAACCAAAAGCCAAGGCTATGCTATTGCAATTATAGGATCAGCCCAAAGTGATGTTATAAGTCCTAGCTGGCCTTGCTACCAAGCAGGAACAGGAAACAGGAGGTTGACCCAGCACTGCTGGTCTTGCTTCTTTACATCATTTATTTGTAATTCAAAATCCAAGAGAGGGGTGCAGTTGGCCAACTTGAGGTTGCCCGACTGTTTTCCATCTGTAAGGGAGACTGAGCATGTGAGTAAACAGTGTATCTGACATGTTCAGCTTGTATAACGAGAGGAAGGCTCTGTTTCTCACCAAGACCCACAAAGTGGAAAATTCCCCAAAGAGAAAGGAATTTCAGATCAGATGCTTGGAAAGTTAAAAACAACAACAACAAACAAATGCAGATGTGGAATTAAAGACATGGAGTCATTAAGAACCTATATGTGGAATGATTCAGACCTGAGTTCACATCTGGAGCAAGCTACTTAATCTTGCCGAGCTTCAATTTTCTTTAAAGGAAACAACGTGGAAGATGATATCCACATGTAACTTGTGGTACACATGAAGGAGGGTAGTACAGTATATGATGCCTGGCACATCCTATGCATTTTCTAAAACTACTAGTAGTACTATTATTATTGTTACTTATTATACAATTTATTGTAGAAATTAACAGGGAGAGTATTAATAAATGTTAATACAGTGCTAAGTGTCACATTTATGATCTCAACTAATTATTTGTTGATTCAACAAACATTCCACATATCAGAAAGTAACCTGTTAGTGCATGTGTGTTTATATATATATATATATATATATATATATATATATATATATATATTTTTTTTTTTTTTAACAGAAGAAAAGAAACCCTGAGGCTTAGAAAGTGTAAACAATGTACCAGAAGTCACTCATTTAAGAGGTAATGGAATATTATTCAGCCTTAAAAAAATGAAGGAAATCCTTTCATTTGTGACAATATAGATGAAACAGGAGTACATTATGCTGACGAAATAAGCCAGACAGGATAAATACGAATGATATCATTTATATATGGAATCTAAAAAGAAAAAAAGCCACACTCATAGAAACAGAGTAGAAAACTGGTTGCCAGGGGCTGGGGCGTGGGTGGGGAAAAGAGGGGAAGACTGGTAAAAGGGTACAAACTTTCAGCTGCAGGATGAATAAGGTCTGAGGATCTACTGTATAACATAGTTACTACAGTCAATAATACTGTATTGTATAACTAACATTTTCTGAGAGAATAGAACTTAAGTGTTCTCACCAAAAAAAGAAAAAAAGGAAAAAGGTGTCATGAGCTGTTAGATGTATTAATTAACGTGATGGGAAGGATCCTTTTACAACAGATATGTGTATCAAATCATCATGATATACTCTTTGACTATCTTACAATTTTGTCAATTATACCTCAAGAAAACAGAAAAAAAAAGAGGTAATAAAGATGAGACTCCAATCCAGGATTATCCAGCTCAAAAAACTACACTTTTAACCATTACAATATAGTATCCATCCATATGTTGTAACTGTTAAATGCTTAACACAAAGGAAACGTTAAATAAATGGTATTTATTCTAACTCTAATGCTTACTAGATATTAGTTATGTGGTATGCTTTGCTTCTAACTACAAGGGTATAAGGTGCAAATTCTTGCTACAGAACATAAAAGCCCCCGTGGTACCCTGTAGGATAAACACAGTACCTGTAAATCTCTCATCTCTCAACCCAGAGTCTCCTCAAGTTGGAGGTCTTTACCCCCTTTATAATGTGGGAATAATGCCTTTCCCACATTTGCACTGGGCATGAAAATCCATACTTCCAGGTGTATACTGAACCTCCACTTAGCTCCTCGTCACCTTGGAATCACCAGACCAAAGATCATTTATTCCATTAATATAAATGATGTAGGGATAGAAGTACAGAATATACAGAGAGTGTTGGAGGAATCCAAACAACAAGTCCTCCACTCTCAAAACAAATTTTAGAGTTCCAAAAGTAAAGAGCAATGTTTGGAAATGAAACTAAAAATGAAACTAACATCTACAATTAGCCAAGTATTTATTATGGGCCAGGCTACTTACTAGGCACTTGATAAACATTACAGCTCATCTTCCTGCAGTCCTTCAAAGCATATAATATTGTTTCTATTTCATAGAGAAGAAAATTGTATCTAAGCGGGTTAGTGATTAGCCCAAGACCACAGGGCTAGGCTGTAAGAAAAGAAGGCCAAGTTTCAGTGGTCAAAATGGTGATGGATGTTATAACTAGAAGATTACAGCTAATCAAATAAAAATATTCAAAACGGTCCTAATGTATTATTAGGATTTCTTTAGAATAACTTGGGTGCCTTAGTGAATACAGTAGTGGTAGGCACTACAGTCTCTTTAATTTGCTAATCATACAAATCTACTTTAATATTCTTGGTGACAAGGAGCTAACTACTGATAAGACAGCTTCTTCAGTTTTGGGGCTACTCCAGGGTGAAATGCCGGAACATCTTACTGCCTGCAATGTCACCTAGTTCTACCAGGGGGAATAAAGCAGAACAAGTAGCCACTGTTCTTGACAAATGGATACAGTTTCAGTTTTTCAAAATATGAGTGTCAGATTCATTCATTGTATCAGATAGATCTGTCAAATGGCTTTGCCCATTTACTAATGGATGGCACACTGCAGACACACGTTGGGTCAAAGGACTCAATGTCACCTCATTGATACTGTCATCAATATAATTTGTATTGGCATTTTGTCTCACCCTGACTTTAAGGACTATGTGAGGAGATCCAAGTCTCCAGACCATGGACTGATCACCTCTGCTTGACACGGTATTCTCTGCTCATTTCCAGAGGGGACCAAGGATGAGCTCTTGTACTTCTGAGTCTACTCACCCTACCTGGCAACACATACTAGCTGGGCTGATTGGATCAAGCAGGAGCCCCAGAGTTTAAATTTCCAGCTGCATTGGAGGAAACAGAGGCTATGCCCCAATCCCATAACCCCTCACTTCTTACTGCTAGCCTATCCTAGGCTGTTCTTGCTGATAGGAGTACTTCATGCTAAAAATTAATTTTGCTTACCTGGTGGCAGTCACACAACCTCAAATGCCATTTTTATAAATAAGGCAACCACCAATGGAGTGTGATTTAGGGTTTTTTCTTCTGTAGACCCTGCCTACCCTATAAAATCTCCCATTACTGCATCATGGAGACTATAATCCCTTTCCGAGGGAATAGATTCTTTCCAACCATAAGATGAAATAAGAACTTACATTTCCATACTGCCCAAAAGGAAATAAATTGATTACAAAATGCAGGAGAATGACTGATTTTCCACATTTGTTGTGTTCATTAAAGGGTTTTTGAATGGACTTGACAGTATTAAAGAAGTTCAACACACACAAAATAAAAATTAATAAATGAAGAGAAAAAAATTGCATTTACAACAAACAACAAAATAAACACATTGATATATAAAAGGCTGTTATACATCGATGAAAAATGGATGTCATAAAGTCACAAACTAAAAAGTATTAACAGCCAATAAAGATATGCAAATATGTTCAACCTTGCTATTATTAATCAAAGAAATACAAATAAAATAATTCAGGTGTCATATTTTACTGACTAGAATGACAAAGTTTTAAAAAACTTGATAATACTGGTATTGATAGTGATAATACTGGTACTGATGAGTGTGTGTAAGAAACCACACTGGATGTTAAATTCTTGGTAGAAATAAAAAGCACGGTAACCTTTCTGGAAGACAATATGTCAGTATGTACCAGAACTGACAACCAGCCATTCAAGTTCTAGAAGTCCATTTTAAGGAAATAAACAAATGCTCAAAGACATATGAACAAGGATGCTTGTCTCATTGTTTAGCAAAGCAAAACAGGAATAATCTAAATGTTGAACAGTAGGGACTGGTTAAATAAATAATAGAATGCTGTTCAACCATTAAAAATGATGCTGCAGGGCTTCCCTGGTGGCGCAGTGGTTGAGAGTCCGCCTGTTGATGCAGGGGACGCGGGTTCGTGCCCCGGTCTGGGAGGATCCCACGTGCCGCGGAGCGGCTGGGCCCGTGGGCCATGGCCGCTGAGCCTGCGCGACCGGAGCCTATGCTCCGCAACGGGAAAGGCCACAACAGTGAGAGGCCCGCGTACAGAAAAAAAAAAAAAAAAATGATGCTGCAGATTTTTATTAGGTGATGAGTAATCATACTTATATTACTAAATAAAAATGTTATAGAACTGTTTTGTAGTTTGATATAATAATTAAAGGTATTTTATACTTGCATTGTATTTATATGCACCCCGTCACAAAAAAGTTTCCAAAGATACCCTCAAAAATGTTACAGAGATGATTTATCAGAAATGGGATTTTGAGTTATTTTTCCTTTTTTCTTTAAGTCCTTTCAATTTTGGAGTTTCTGCAATGAGCCTGTATTATTTTTACAATTAAAAATATTTAAATTTACAACAAAAGGATCTAAATTCCTCCAGTTTTCCATTTATTTTCCACCCTGGCTCAGGGCATTTGTGTAAAAAAAAAATCAGCTTATTTTCTCTTTTGTATCAATCTAAATTTACTTTTCATAAGTTAACTATTTTAGTCTGGCAAAAGTTTCACACAGGAAAATTGTTAAGGTCTGAGTATTCTATTACCTTTAAAAGCACTGGAAACTTTGAAATTCTTTCTTTCAGAATTTTCATATAATACTGAAAGGCGGGGGGGAGGTAGCAAAATGAAGGGAAATAGATAGTAGTAGTCAACTTCAATTAAGAAAAAGCAACAAGAGGCAGTTTGTACTCTTTTGATACGGCAGAAGCCCCATGTGTCAACTCATGCTAAAAAATGTATATATACACACACATATATATGTTTGTGTGTATTATATGTATATGTGACACACACACATAATTAATCCACAGTCTTAGGCTAATCACTCATTGTGGCAGAAACAACGAGCTGTTGACTACACTTTAATTAGCTCCTCCAGCCTGTAGAGGCATCACTAGGACCAAGATAGGAGCAACATTCTCCATCTCCGCTCGCATCTGGGTATGGTTCTATCCCAAAGAATGTGACCAGAGGTGACCTGAAGAGTTTATGTCTGAAGGATAACGAGTTGATAATTGTAGCTCGCAGCTTCCTCTCTCCTTTCCTTTTTAGGACAAACGTAGAGCCACTTGATGAAGGTGGTGGGTCCCTGAATAACTGAGCAGAAAACTGACCCTCAGACCACCAAAGTCCATACTACACTCCTGAGTGAGTGAGAAATGAACTGTCCATGTGTTGCTCCACTGAGGTTTAAGGTTTATTATTTAGTGTTTAACTAACGCATTTTTTCTTTAAACCTCAGTTGCCTTCTCTGTAAAATAAAGTCTTTGCAAAGGATCCACTGTAAGTTTTTTCCATTGCTTATGTTTTTATCTTAGTTTTTAATTCTCAGAAACATTGCGCGCATTTTACCTTTTAAGTTAGTAAGTCTACTTTTTTCCCCACAAAGACGGGTTCTTCAAGCTATGGAGAAGTCATAGCAGACTGTTGCTTCAGTTTAAGATACGCATTCACATATGAGATGAGAAGGGTGAGGACCCAGAGAAACGCCTTTGACAGAGGGGAGTGAGAGCATACTGAAGAATGTTTAGTAATAAAGAATTCAGATGGGAGAAACGGATGGGTTACATTGAACAGATTTGCTCAAAGGAATTCTGGAAAGGCAAATATGTGAAAATGTATAGCAAAGACATGAAATGCCTTTTGGTCCCTAAATGGATTTCATTTCAAAGACGTGCATATTGCAAATACATGTACCATAACACTTCTCTGTCCACTTCTAGAATTTTCTAAAGCCTGACAGAACATCTGCAGAGAGAGGATGTCATTCCAAGATAATCGACTGCAAGTTACTAAATTAAGATAAAAATGTCCTTAACCTTGAACAGTTTTTAAAGAGATTTTAGAAGAAAGGAGCCCTCCAGGGGGTTGTATAACTATATAGTTGTACCCTTTCTAAAAGGCTATTTACAGATACATAATGTTTCACCTCCATTCTTTAAAGTAAAATATAAGATAAAAAAAAATAGTTTGGGGATAATATTTGTTTGGGACAGCAGGCACTGCTAAGCAGTACCACTCTCTCCTTATTCCTTACTATCAGAGCCCTGGTTTAGGAGACCCCATTATCCTTACGGCTAAGGTGGCCAGTTTAAAATCCGAGCTGATGAGATCTAAGTGCAAGTCTGTTGACCATCTGTGGTAAAATATTTGCTCTCTGAGTTAGACACTGCCTTTTTTTTCTTACTTAATTTCTTTTTTTTTTCCTTTTCTTTCTTCCTGCCCAAATTGTTGGAACACTATTGGAGATTCTGGGGTCACTTTGAAGCTATGTGGACATGCTAGAGATGTGGAAGCTGGAAGAGCGAAGCAACCCAGTCCCCTGGTGATGCCCTTCAGCAGCTGGACTAACGCTAGAGGGTCTATCTCCAAACTTCCTGCTACCCGTGGAAAGTAAGGTAAATCACTCATTCACTTTCTGTTACCTACTAACTGATCCAGAACTCTAACCTCAGGGTTCTAGAACCCTTCTCAGTATCCCATAGTCATACTCATGTTCCGGACTCCTGATCATCAGACTTGCTTATAGCAGATGCATGGGGAGGGCGGGCTCTTCTGGAAGCCCTCATACTTCCTCCCCTACCCCCACCACACACAAATAATGATCTTTATGTCCACTCATCCTTCTATCTACACTCAGAGGCCAGGGCCCCCAGGAAGGCTTCACTGACAACCCTTTACTCCTCTCTACAGGCAGAAAGGGTAGAGGTGTGGGCTCTGGAATCAGACTTCCTAGACTTGAATTCTTAATCTGTTACTTACCAGTTTAGGATGTGGGCAAAGTAGTTACCTTCTCTGGACACCCCTGTAAAAGAGGAACACTAAGTAGCACCTATGTACCTTACTGAAAGGATTAAATGAGCAAATGCAGGTAAAGTTCTTATAATTTTTTCTTGGGTCAATCAATTCTAGCTGCTATTGTTACCTTTGACTAATTTAGGGCAGAGTCCCTTTGCCCTCCTTTGGTTCTCTGGGCCCGTCTCATTCACAACACACACAACCGCATACTGCAGAGTTTTGAAAGGTGGTTCTCAAAATGTGGTCCCTGGGCCAGCAATATCAGCCACACCTGGGAACTGGTTAGAACTCTGGCACTGGAGCCCAGCAATCTGTGTTTTAACAATATTCTCAGGCAAATCTGATGCACACTAAAGGTCGACGACAACTGAGAACATCTGTCTCAGACTCTCCTGGAGGCATTCACCAAAAATAGAGTTACAGGACCTTACACCGGACCAGCTGGAGAAGGGCTCTAGTAATTGCCCTGGTTATCATGCTTGTCATGATTTTTCAGCACATAAATGTTTGAGAATCACTGCCATTTCGAATGTGTGTTTCACTTGTCTGTTTTTCCAGTGGACTTTACTTCCTTGCAAGGAAGGTTTGTGAAGATTTGTTGCTGTTGTTTGCATTATTAGTTTTATTATGCTAATTCTAGAATCTCTGGTGCATAGTGCAATCTCAGGCAGGAAGTAGTGGCTCATTAAAACAGGTATCCCAAAAGTCTTAGTAGAACTTCAAGATTAATTCCTTCAGGAAGAGGTAAAATTGTCATTAGATGCAGATGATACGATACTATATATAGAAAACCCTAAAGACTCTACATGAAAACTACTACAACTGATAAACGAATTCAGCAAGGTAGCAGAATACAAGATTAACATACAGAAATTGGTTGCATTTCTTTATACCAACAATGAAATATCGGAAAGGGAATGTAAAAAAAAACAATGCCTTTTAAAATCACAACCCCAAAAATAAAATACTTAGGAATAAACCTCACCAAGAAGGCAAAAGACTTATATGCTGAGAACTGTAAGACATTAATAAAGGAAAGTGAAGATGATTCAAAGAAATGGAAAGACATCTCATGTTCTTGGGTTGGAGGAATTAACATTGCTAAAATGCTCATACTACCCAAAGCAATCTACAGATTTAATGCGATCCCTATCAAATCATCCATGACATTTTTCACGCAATTAGAACAAATAATCCTAAAATTCATACAGAACCATAAAAGACCCAGAATTGCCAAAGCAATCCTGAAGAAAAAGAACAACGTTGGAGGCATAGCCACCCCAGACTCAGACAGTACTCCAAAGTCACGGTAATCAAAACAGCATGGTATTGGCACAAAAACAGAAAGATGGATCAATGGAACAGAATACAGAGCCCAGGAATAAACCCACACACCTCAGTTAATCTTTGACAACTAATCTTTGACAAAGGAGGCAAGAATATATAATGGGAAAGAGACAGGCTCTTCCGCAAGTGGTGTTGGTAAAGTTGGATAGCCTTATATAAACCAGTGAAGTTAGAACACATCCTTTCACCATACACGAAAATAAACTCAAAACGTCTTAAAGACTTAAACATAAGACATGACACCATAAAACTTCTAGAAGAGAACACAGGCAAAATATTCTCTGACATAAATCATACCAATGTTTTCTTAGGTCAGTCTCCCAAGACAATAGAAATAAAAATGAAAATAAACAAAGGGGACTGAATCAAACTTACAAGCTTTTGCACAGCAAAGGAAACCATAAACAAAATGAAAAGACAACCTACAGAATGGGAGAAAATATGTGCAAATGATGCGACCAGCAAGGGCTTAATTTCCAAAATATACAAACAGCTCATACAACTTGATGACAATAAAAGCAAACAACCCAATCAAAAAATAGGCAGAAGACTTAAAGAGACATTTCTCCAAAGAAGAAATACAGATGGCCAATAGGCACATGAAAAGATGGTCAACACTGCCAATTACTAAAGAAATGCAAATCAAAACTACCATGAGGTACCACCTCACACCAGTCAGAATGGCCATCATTAAAAAGTCTACAAATAACATATGCCGGAGAGGGTGTGGAGGAAAAGGGAACCCTCCTACAACACTGTTGGTGGGAATGTAAGTTG